>NC_057885.1:24630828-24930828 GCF_019740435.1 Gambusia affinis
AAAATCTGCTTTTAGAACCAAGGATTAAAGATTCACTGGCAGCTCAAACTAAAACTGCTCTTCTGTTTTTATGTCTGGATGAAAATTTTTACAGTAAATATTAAAATATGTTTCTGTTTCAGTTCATTCTGATGTTTTTCTGTCTCAATGATCTGATCGTCATCAGGATCTACTTTTATTTAACGTTGAGTGAATAAAACAAGTTATTATTTATTAAACAAAGAAAGAATGAAAAGCTAAAGATGTATTGATATCATGTAATAAACTCTAGAATATCAATGAGGTTCACTTCCTGTTCAGCAGGGCTCATTGAGATTTAATTTAAAACTTATAATATGTTTTTAGTTGAGGTCCTTTTCATATTTTCAAGAATATTTTCAAGACAAAATAAAACTTTTTTTTTCCTGAAATAAAAATCTCATTTCCTTTTTCCTCGTCGTTTTATTTGCTGGTTTTTTCCTTTGGGGTTCAAACATCTGATGTTTATTTTACCTCAAAGCAGAAAAAATCAGGATCAGACTCAGGAACGTTTCAGTCGTCAGTAAAACATCTTTATGACTTTAGACAGTAAACTAATAATAAACAAAACAAAGAGTCACGTTAGTTTGAGAAAATCCACATTTATTTTATGTCTTAATCTGATCAGATTGACTTGAAACTGAAGGTGGTTTATCATCCTGTCAGACATAGAAGATCTTTGATTTAAGAAGAAATTAAAAAAGGAAACCAAGTTTTACAGATTCAGATGGTTTTAAAGCTGTAAAATTTAGATATTAATAACCTGAAACGGCAACTTTTACACATAAAACTACATGAATGTTTTTCCCAGAGTGATGCAGTTATTATCAGATATAGACAATATTATATATATAATATTAGATATAGATAATATTATATATAATATTATTAGATATAGATCATATATATAATATTATTAGATAATATTATATATATATATATATTATTAGATGTAGATCATATATATAATATGATCAGATGTAGATAATAACGTTATAGAGACGTTTCCTCTGTTTCCGTCCAGATAAAGACTCTCGGTCGTTCTGCTCCCTGAATCCTTCCTCTCCAAAGTGTCGCTGTAAAGATGGCAGCTGCAAAGGTAACAACAGAAAAACCCGACTCTGGTTCTGACTCATCAGAAACCGACCACTAAACCTTTAACCAGCTAAAGGTTAAAGGTTAAAGGTTAATGTCCTGTTAACATTTTAAACCTTTCAAGAAACCAGTGAAGAAGAAATTTATTCAAATAAATCTCTGAAAAAACTCAAAACCTTTAGTTTTATTTGGAAATGATCCATTTTAGGAGGCAGAACTTAAAGATGAGTAACTTCAGGCTGTTTGGGTTTAGTGGGTCGGCGGTTCTGTACCAATATGTTCTGTGAAGATGTACATTATTAGTAAAGTATTTTTACTTTCACCAGAGTCACTCAGGGTGTAAATCTGGGCTTTTAACACAAATTATTCCTGTTAGCCAACATGCTGCTGTTACATCTGGTTCTGTCTGAACAGAACCAGATGTTTGGACTCGATCATGTTGGAAACATTTCTTCCTGGAACCAGCAGGGGAAACAGCAGCAGTAAAGATTTAAACTAAACCAGTTTTAATTATCATCATCAGTCAGAGTTTGTGACTATTTTAACAGGTAAAATTAGACAATATTCAGTTCCGACGATTGTTTTTGTAATTTTTATCAATTAAAAATCACAGATTTTGTGGCGATACTTTTTAATTATTTGCAAGGATTTTGCTTTATTTTCTTTCATTCTGCTGGAGAACAGACGGCTGCTGTAAATGTGACGTTTTGTTTCTGTATCGACTGCAACCTGACATGAAGAGAGGCTGACACAGCAGAGCAGTAGAAGAAACACTGCCACCTGCAGGTGGGAGTTAGCATAGCGTGGCTAACTCCCACAATGTTTATGACAGTTTATACAGAAAATTTTAAATAAACTCACAATTAAGCAACAGTTCAAAAATGCAGGATTTTGTGGATTTAGAGTGAATTTTCACAAAAAGCTGAACTGAACAAACAACAACAACAACAACATCAATAATAATAATAATAATAATAATAATAATAATAATAATAATAATAATAATAATAATAATAATAATAATAACTCTAACTTACAGGTTTGTGTTTTTTTTTCTCCAGGGATTCTTAAAGTGACTTTAGAGCCACACAGACCCAGAACTACAATTTCCATCACCACCACATCTGTTCCCACTACAACCACCGTTCCCACTACAACCACTGTTCCCACTACAACCACCGTTCCCACTACAACCACTGTTCCCACTACCACCACTGTTCCCATTACAACCATTGTTCCCACTACAACCACTGTTCCCACTACAACCATTGTTCCCACTACAACCACACCCACCTCCATCTCTGCTTCTACCACCGTCTCCTCCACCGCTTACCAAACTACCGCTGCCTTGACAACCCCTGTCATAGCAACCACCTCAATGGCTACCTCTACCGTTGCTATGACAACTGGATCCCCAATCACAGGGCTTGTAACGACTGTCCCGACAGCTCCGCCCACCGTCCCGGATACCGCCGCTACGACTGCTGCTGAGCCTACGGTTGCTATAGCAACCACCACCAGCGCCGTGGTGACGACAACCCTGAACAACCGGATCAACAAGGACGTGACGCAGCGGCAGAGAGGAGACGTTCACAGTGAGGCGGTGCTGCTGCCTGTTGTAGCAGTTTGTTTCTAGACTGACAGTTTAATTTGCAAATATATTAATTAATTATTGATTTGGTTGACATAAATAAAATGTAATTGTTTCCATATTTATTAAAACTGTCACCATGTTGTGACAGTTTGGAATGAGACTGACAATCTGTGAAAAACCACCAATCAGAGCCAGGAGGAGGGCTTAGTGCTGCCAATCAACCGTGTGTACGTGCAGCAAAATGTACTAATGCTAGAGAAACAACTTACCATTTATCCGCTGTCATCAATAACTAGCCTTAGCATTTGTAGCAGGTCATGCTGTGGTTAGCTAGCTGTAGCGTAGCAGAGAGAACGGAGGACGGGACGAACACCAGAGTGATTGGCAGCACCAAAGCCCTCCTCCTGCTCTGATTGGTTGATTCTGACTGTGGTGTAAGAGTAGCTTGACTTTATTCACAGATTATCTGTCATGAAATAATTAAAATTTTATAAAAATTTGTAAAAAAAACTATTTTAATCAAAGTTACATAATGCAGCTTTAAATGTTTACATTTCATCTGAATGTTTAGTGGCAGATAAATTAGTTTTAGTAGATAAATCAGCTACCGTTCGCTAACCGTCTCTGTTGTGCTTCAGTTCCTCGGCAGCCTGGACAAAACCACGTCTGGGAGTTTGACATCGAGCTGGGAACCACGGCCCAGGACGCCCAGGACGACCCCGGTACCGGTTCCTGTTTCTGTTGAGGAACAACAGAACATGAAACTCAATGCAAGATTTAACTAAATGTGCCCCAAAATTACAGTCAGAGGGTCATTAGAGACACTCTTTGGTTGCTCTGACTCTTTGGTTGCTTTGACTCTTTGGTTGCTGTGACTCTTTGGTTGCTCTGACTCTTTGGTTGCTGTGACTCTTTGGTTGCTCTGACTCTTTGGTTGCTTTGACTCTTTGGTTGCTGTGACTCTTTGGTTGCTCGGACTCTTTGGTTGCTGTGACTCTGGTTGCTCTGACTCTTTGGTTGCTTTGACTCTTTGGTTGCTCTGACTCTTTGGTTGCTGTGACTCTTTGGTTGCTCTGACTCTTTGGTTGCTTTGACTCTTTGGTTGCTGTGACTCTTTGGTTGCTCTGACTCTTTGGTTGCTGTGACTCTGGTTTCTCTGACTCTTTGGTTGCTCTGACTCTTTGGTTGCTTTGACTCTTTGGTTGCTGTGACTCTTTGGTTGCTCTGACTCTTTGGTTGCTGTGACTCTTTGGTTGCTCTGACTCTTTGGTTGCTTTGACTCTTTGGTTGCTGTGACTCTTTGGTTGCTCTGACTCTTTGGTTGCTGTGACTCTGGTTGCTCTGACTCTTTGGTTGCTTTGACTCTTTGGTTGCTCTGACTCTTTGGTTGCTGTGACTCTTTGGTTGCTCTGACTCTTTGGTTGCTGTGACTCTTTGGTTGCTCTGACTCTTTGGTTGCTGTGACTCTGGTTTCTCTGACTCTTTGGTTGCTTTGACTCTTTGGTTGCTGTGACTCTTTGGTTGCCCTGACTCTTTGGTTGCTTTGACTCTTTGGTTGCTTTGACTCTTTGGTTGCTCTGACTCTTTGGTTGCTGTGACTCTTTGGTTGCTCTGACTCTTTGGTTGCTCTGACTCTTTGGTTGCTCTGACTCTTTGGTTGCTTTGACTCTTTGGTTGCTCTGACTCTTTGGTTGCTGTGACTCTTTGGTTGCTAACCAACTCTTTGCTTGCTTTGACTCTTTGGTTGCTCTGACTCTTTGGTTGCTGTGACTCTTTGGTTGCTTTGACTCTTTGGTTGCTCTGACTCTTTGGTTGCTCTGACTCTTTGGTTGCTCTGACTCTTTGGTTGCTCTGACTCTTTGGTTGCTGTGACTCTTTGGTTGCTTTGTCTCTTTGGTTGCTCTGACTCTTTGGTTGCTTTGACTCTTTGGTTGCTCTGACTCTTTGGTTGCTGTGACTCTTTGGTTGCTCTGACTCTTTGGTTGCTCTTACTCTTTGGTTGCTAACCGACTCTTTGCTTTCTTTGACTCTTTGGTTGCTGTGACTCTTTGGTTGCTCTGACTCTTTGGTTGCTTTGACTCTTTGGTTGCTCTGACTCTTTGGTTGCTGTGACTCTTTGGTTGCTCTGACTCTTTGGTTGCTGTGACTCTTTGGTTGCTGTGACTCTTTGGTTGCTGTGACTCTTTGGTTGCTCTGACTCTTTGGTTGCTCTGACTCTTTGGTTGCTGTGACTCTTTGGTTGCTCTGACTCTTTGGTTGCTTTGAGTCTTTGGTTGCTCTGACTCTTTGGTTGCTGTGACTCTTTGGTTGCTCTGACTCTTTGGTTGCTGTGACTCTTTGGTTGCTGTGACTCTTTGGTTGCTCTGACTCTTTGGTTGCTCTGACTCTTTGGTTGCTCTGACTCTTTGGTTGCTGTGACTCTTTGGTTGCTTTGACTCTTTGGTTGCTTTGACTCTTTGGTTGCTCTGACTCTTTGGTTGCTGTGACTCTTTGCTTGCTCTGACTCTTTGGTTGCTGTGACTCTTTGGTTGCTCTGACTCTTTGGTTGCTTTGACTCTTTGGTTGCTCTGACTCTTTGGTTGCTGTGACTCTTTGGTTGCTCTGACTCTTTGGTTGCTGTGACTCTTTGGTTGCTCTGACTCTTTAGTTGCTGTGACTCTTTGGTTGCTTTGACTCTTTGGTTGCTCTGACTCTTTGGTTGCTGTGACTCTTTGGTTGCTCTGACTCTTTGGTTGCTTTGACTCTTTAGTTGCTCTGACTCTTTGGTTGCTGTGACTCTTTGGTTGCTGTGACTCTTTGGTTACTTTGACTCTTTGGTTGCTCTGACTCTTTGGTTGCTCTGAATCAGTTGCTCTGTTGCAGCGGCCGGTGATCTCCGCTGCAGCTTCAGTCGTGGCGTGTGCAGCTGGATCTCGGAGCGAGACGGCGATCTGTCCTGGGAAGTTGTGGCGGCTCCTGCAGGTAACGACACCTGGAGACCAGCGGCTCTGTGAGGCGTCATGAGCCCAGAATGATTCTGACTCCTGGCCCAGGTGGGCGGTACCTGTCGGTCCCGGAGCTGAAGGAGGGCCAGCGCAGCCTGCGAGGCGCCCGATTGGCCGTCCAGATTCTCCCTGTGTGGAACCATGGCGACGCCTGCTTCTCCTTCTCCCATTGGCTGACGGGGCGTCAGGTGGGAGTACTGCAGCTGTTCGTCCGCAAGAAAGGACGGGACCAAAGGTACCGCAGCGGCCGTGACCTCTGACCTCTGGCCAGACTGCTGCTGCTGCAGAGTGCTGGGTGAAAGCTTGATCCTGATTGGCTGTTTCAGGTATGGCTCCGCCCTCTGGAGCCGGACAGGTGGGCACGGGTGGAGACAGACGCTGGTTACCTTGGAGACGGAATCAGTGGACAAAGTAGGTTATATGATGATGATGATGATGATGATGATGATGGACTTATTGATGATGAAGAAAGCGATGACGATGATCATTATAAATATTCAGAATTTGATCAGAATGATGATGATGAAGTTGATGATGATGATGATGATGATGATGATGATGTGTTCAGGTGCTGCTGAAGGCCGAGCGAAGGCCCGGACGACGAGGTCAGATTGCGGTTGATGATGTCACGCTGAGACGAGGGGCGTGTCGATGACATCATCACTGGGATCTCACTTAAAGGGGCGGTCTGCTGTTTTCTATCTGGTTAAAAACTTTTCCCTCTCTGGCTGCAGACCTCAATGATCAGATCAGATTTATTTTATTTGGTTTGGTCGTTTGTGTTACTTTTAAAATCCCTCTGAGGTCACTGTGAGGTCACTGTGAGGTCACTGTGAGGTCACTGTGAGGTCAGCAGGAAGCTGTGGGGAGGAGCCGCCAGCGGTCGGTGAGGCCGGTCGTTTTCTTACTGCCTCAGGTGATGAAGCCGTTTACAGGTGGAGGAAAACCTGAACAGACTCCGTCGAATCGCTTCTTCCACCATCACTGCTGTTTCCATGGTGATTTTAAGTCCCGCCCTGTTTTGGTTCTGGTTCCTGTTGGGATGAAATATGATGAGTTCTGTGACTGAGCTCCCATTGATACATTTTATTTATTTAAACCACATTTCCAAACAGCAGACCAGATTTATAATCCACTGATAATCCCAGTAAATTAATAAATACAGATTATTGATTATTTTCAGCTCAAATAGTAAAACATTGTTAAAAAATCTGTTTTAAATAATGTTTATTCATAAGATTTTACTGTAATATTCTATGTTTATGTAAATAAAAGCTGTTTGTGAAGCAATAAACCTGTTTCTCTTTTTAAGTAGATTTTCTCTCACAGTATAATAAATACATCTGAGTAAATATATATTCATATTTTACCTCAAATTTATGTATTTTATATAATAATAGCTAAAATAAAAGGTGTTTACTAATTAAATTAGTAAATGTAATACAAATCAAACATTTATCCCTAATCAACATTTTTATAATTTCTAATAAACAAATCGATGGAAAACTCATGAAACACGTTTTGAATTCATCATGATAAAAACATTTTACATTTATAATCATTTTATAATCCTGTTTTTATCTTATTTGTCTGCTTTACCTGTTAAAGTGGTGGGCGGGGCTAACACTGATAAAACAAGGTGATTGGCTGGTTGTGTAATTTATGTTATTTTGATAATTTAGTTATTTATTCAGTTGTGATGATAGAGGAGTGAAATTTTATTTTTTATTAATTTACCTGATAAATAACTGATACAATATCTTTGTTTATGTAATGTTTTTAATAGTTAAAAAACAGATAGAAATATTAAATTGATTGAGTTTTGAGTTCTTGCTGGTCTAAAGCTTATATTTATGATTTATGAATAAATATTTTGTTAAACAGATGAAACTACCGGGGATTCAGAGGGTGAATGCAGCTGGTGGTTGTGACGCAGCAGGAGGGCGGGACTTCCTGATGATTCATGTCAAACATCTGCTGCACAGAACCAGAACACATCTGGATTCCTGGGTTTATGGACTCAGCCTGTGATTTACAGCCGGTTCCCTCCTGCCAACCCTTTAATTACTAAACAGGCTTCTCTTCTTCTCTGGTTTCTGCTGACGATCACATGACGTCATATGAGGAGGATAAACAGTAGACCAACAATATGAGGAGGGTTTCTGATTTCATATTAATGTTTAAATTTTCTGGTAAACTTAAAGAGTCAGAAGCGCCCCCTGCTGCAGGCTCAACGCATTACAGCAGAGCTTTTCTTTCTACGAAAACATTTTGGTGCTAAAATGTAAGAACACTTTAAATGACATTATTAGAGCTGTGTAAAATGATCTTATGAATTATTAAAGACTTGACTTTAATAATAATAATAACACCAGTTGTTTGAGGATCTGACAGTTTGAACTCCGGGTGGAGATCAGCGGACACGTTTTAGCTCCACCTGGTGGCGGATGATGGGAGTTACATCATCATTCAAAATCTGATTGTTTCTGTAAAACAATTCAATAAGATCTGTGACTGTTTTATTTAAATTTAAAAACTCACCTGATTAGATCAGCCTTTACTAAAACAATTATTGATTAGTCTGAACTACAACTTTTCATATTTCAAAGAAAGGATTAGGGTTTAAGGTTAGGATTAAGGTTTTTCTGATACAAAAATGCATCAGATATTGTGTAAAAAGTATAAATGTTGTTAACTAGTTGAAGATAAAAGTAAAATATTAAAGTTATACTCTGTAAATGTTTTAAAATATGTGTCATTTAATAATAAATTGGTAAATAAAGAGTAGTTTAACCTTGTTTTGTTCGCCTGGTTTGTCTCCTCCTGGCCACCAGGGGGCGGTAGCGCCAGCCGACCCACCGGAAGACGAGTCTGCTTTCGGCCCCAGGGTCGTGACGAACAGGGTCTGAGAGGAGGTCGCTGCTCTCTGTCTATCAGCAGCGGTACCGGTTCGGCTTTTTGGACCTTTTCTCGATGATTCTGGTGGTTTTTACGTGACACGGGAGGTGTTTCTATGTTAAATGACAGGAAGCCGGTGGGCAGCCGGTACCGGGCGGGTTCGGTTCGGTTTATTTCATTATTGGACCTCGTCGCCACGGGTCGTTGGTCATGAATATTTGGGAAAGCTGGTTCTGTTCATTAAACGGACCGATAAGCCGAACTCTCTGGACTGTGTTTGTTAATACCAGCGACGTCTTTCTGTCCCTGCTGTCTGCTGTTCTGCTGGTTTCTTCCAGAGGGACCGTCTCGATGGCTTCCCTGAAAATAACACTCTGTCTGCTTTCTGGGTCACCGGAACCAGCTCCGACTGTTACCTCTACTGGTCAGATGAACCGAGAGCAGAACATGTAAATTAGTGTAAGTGACTGTGAGAGTAGATGCGTAAAAGTGTCAAAATAAAACAAAACAACTTCTGTCTGAGAAGCTGCATGCTCATTGGCTGTCAGTGGGTCACGTGTTCACTCAGTTTACATAACGTCATCAAACTTTAAAACATTAAATGTTTAGTTTGGAGTTGAATTATTGCTAATTACAAATAATACCCAGCTTCCTCAATAATTATCTGAAGCTAAATTTTTAACTTGGTCACTAAACTTCTGGTCAAAACAAAATATTCATATATTTTTGCTAAATAAGCCAAATTATTCCTTTTAATGTTTAATTATGTAACTTTACAAATGGCGCCCGATAAAAATCTGTATTCTTTCAGTTGCAAACTAATTATGTAGTTTGGGTATAAATAAATAGCCTGTTTATTAAATATGTGAATCAGAATCCTGCCTGTTTGAGTTACTTTTGAACCACAATAACTGAAACATTTCTCAACATATTTGATGTATTTTGATGATTAACTCATTAAATGTAATGTTTGCTGCTGGTCTTTCATTTGGTGACTGTATGATGTTTTTCTGACTTTATTTTTGTTCTTTATGATATAAAACTCTGAACTGTGCTGTTGATGAAATAAACAAATAATCATGATTGATTATTTTTTCTCCAGCTGCTGCTCTTCTTCTGTACTGTAGATCTCTTGCACATTCCTCCAGGGTATTTTAGATATTAATCTAATTAAATATAAATAATTTAGGAGCTTAAACACATTGTGTTGTAAGACATAACTACAGGTATCTGAGATTTATTAAGGGGTAACACATTCACGTCCTGTAGATCAGGGTTCTCATAACCAGCCTGGTGTCCTGCAACTTTGAAATGTTTCTCTACTTCATCACATCTGAGACCAGTAATCAGGAAGTGATTCAGGCGTGTTGGACCAGGGACGGATCTAAGAGTTTCAGGCACCGGACTGGACTTCAGGTGAAAAATAAAAGGTTTAAAATTCTTCTTTTCCCAGATTCTGGCAGCAGTCTGGGATGAGCTGCAGCTGAAAAGTTAGATTTTTCACTCATATTTAGAGACGACTTTACAAAAATCTGAAATCCTCACAAATTAAAACAGAAATCAGATTGAAATTTTCAGGTTTTTGTAGGAAGCCTTTAATTGTTTTTAAATGGATGTAAGCTTATTTAGTAATGGTCATGATATAAATGTTAAATTTGGTGAATATAACCAGGTATCTGGCTCTGCTTTGTAGTTTCTGTATTTGTGTAAACCTATTTTATGTTTGACCTCTGAACTTATTAACATTTTGGGACCAAACACACAGATGCTTTTCTTTTTCTGGTTAAGCTGAATGAAATTGATATCCTTTTAATCCCAACATCTCACTGTGACAGTAAAGAAGTTTGTCTTTGTGGAAACACAGAGGAATAAAGCTGTTTTAGGAACATGGATGTGATGATAGTTAGATGAATCCTGTGGTTACAGAGTAAAAGGGAGCCAAGAACGAATCCTTGAGGAACTCCATGCGATGTTTGGCTCTGATGTTGCAGCTTTGTCTCAGTTTCCTCTTTGTGGATTTAGAACATAAAAAAGAGTAAATGTTCAGTTTTATAAATGTCTGTTTTTTATTAACACATTAATAACACAACAAATAAATGTATAATACAGTGTTATTGTAGATTAGTTACTATAAATGATAAAAACAGGTCAGTCTACTTCATGACCAGCAGGTGGCGCTTTAACACGTCAAAGTTTACCCATTAAACTAACAATTTCCCTCATAAATGTACTCCTCTATGCAGATGATATTGTGTTATTCTCATAATACATTTATTTAAGGAACTATCCTTCTGAGGTTTTCTCCTTTAAGTGTAAAATCTTATATTTATAATCTCTGATGTGTTTGAAGGAACAAGGTTTCCCCTTCAGAATGAAGGGAGGCTTCAGTATCTTTGAAAACCTAATAAACTGAATATGAAATACACATTTTGACACAGTCTGATAGAAACATTGTCTCTGCATTTACACATAATTATTTGCTGTAATTTCGACCTTGACCTCTGTTCCCTGCTCAGACTCTGGGGGTGGGGAACTGTCCACGTTGTTTTCTGCTGTCAAAGACATGGAGAGTGTTAAAACAGTCAACTCAGATGTTATTGTTTCAGCTTCGATTAGAGAATTAGAGTTAAAGAGTTACCTAACGCTCTGGGTTGATATAACGACACCATGATGATGGTGGAGATGAAGTATGGACAGAACACCACCAGGTGGCGCAGCACTGTGTATGTGAGCTGTACGGGCCCCGAGGCGGAGGGCGCGGCTCCGGAGGACGGCGGGGGGCCTGCAGGTTTGTCTGTAAATAAAACACATTTTAAATGAATGTTCTGAGTTCATCAGGAGCCGAGAGGCAACAAGAGGTCTGAGCGACAGCAGCTGATTGGACGGAGCAGGTCAGCCTTCACCTGTACGACCCCATGACCCCATCAGTGGTTCAAAACGGAGACTTCACTGAACCACTTTGGGTAACTATTATCTCTTTAAATCATGAGATTATTAATGTGTGGCAGTGCAATGTTGGACAATGTTGCACATATTAGTGGCTTAGATGGAAATCCTAACAACTGAGGAGACCTTGATCAAACCAGAGGAATAAAAGAGTCTGAATTATTCAGTATTGCTGGTCTGAACTCGTTCTGCTCCGACATCGACTGCAGCTGAGACGTCCTGATGTTCACAGGTTCAGTCCTCCACCAAACAGTTTGGGCCTCAGCAATCATGTTACAACCTCCATGTTGATTATTTAAACACCTCAACTTTCAGGACAAAATGTTAACAAACCGGCACAAAGAAGTGATATTTGCTCTCAGTCCCTAAACTGTTGTGACGGAGCAGCAGCAGATCTTTGCTCCGTCCGTCTCTGTCGTGACAAA
The DNA here is from genome assembly GCF_019740435.1 of Gambusia affinis. Classification (NCBI taxonomy): domain Eukaryota; kingdom Metazoa; phylum Chordata; class Actinopteri; order Cyprinodontiformes; family Poeciliidae; genus Gambusia; species Gambusia affinis. The sequence continues at coordinate 24,642,789 of NC_057885.1, forward strand.
ACACTTCACCCGCCTGGCTGCTGGCTGCTGACGGGGGTCAGAGAGCCGGAGCAGCTGTGGCTACTATCCAGTAGCTAATCACCACCAGTGTGTGAATGTAGTGTGAAGTGCTTTGGAGTCGTCTGAACTTGATAAAGCTCAGATTCAGGCCATTAACCATCTTAATGCTACATTGGTGTAGATTCCAGTTATTAACCTTCATGGCTCCATCCTGACTGATTTTATCAACCGTCTGATTTAAGAGTTCAGTTCTTCGGATGAGGCTCAGCTCCACGTCCAGTTCTACATCACAGGGTGTGTTGTCTACATCTGCAGGTCTTTCTGTGGTTTCCAGAGGACCCTGAAGTATCCACCAGTTCAGGTATGGCTTATGAAACACAATGACTCTAGATTATCAAGAAAAACTCAAAATGTGACATTTTCAAGAAGAAAACTGTCATTATTCACTGAGAACATCACCTCATCTCTTTTCTCTCAGTAGTTTTTCACGTTTCTGTGTTTTGTTTGTATTTTCTGACCTTTGACAGAAATCCTGCTGGATGGAGACTCTCCATGACCTCTGATGTTACATTTATAGAGGCCTTCATCAGAGCTGGAAACATGGAGGAGGGTCATGTGACCTGATGACTCGTTGCCGATGAAGACGCCATCTTTATAGAAAGCAGCTGGGAGGTTGTGGGTTGGATTCCTTGCTCTGCAGCTCAGAGTGACGTCATCTCCCTCCATCACAGGGAGGACAGGACTCTGCAGGATCACTGATCCACCTCAACACAGAGACAAACTACAGCATTTCATCCATTTCCACACAGCTTCAGCAACACTAACTCCACAGTCTGATCTTACCAGAGACAGAGAGCTGGATGCTGCTGCTGCTGGAGGATCCAGACCTGGACTCACACCAGTACACACCAGTATCATGTACGAAGAGGAACTCGATGGTGCAGGAGGAGTTGGTCCTTTTCCCCCAGCCGTCTCCACATGTTGACAGCCGTTTGGTTGTGTTTCTCTTCACGGTCCATCCTTCAGAGCCGTTGTCCGCCTCGCATTTCAGAATCACTCGGGTTCCTTCAAAAAGCTGAGAGGAGCTGAAATCCACAACAAGACGAGCTGCGAAGGAAGGAAGAAAGGAAGGAAGGAAGGAAGGAAACTCTGATCAATGCTTAAAGCTGAACTTCAGGACTCCTATCTGATGGTTCTGTCAGGAGTTTATTGCTTCTGAATTATAAACTATTGACCGTTTCCAGTGTTGCTGCACAAACAGACAGGGATGCAAACCGAACTTATCATTTTAATGTAAACCTTTTAATGAGGAGAGAAACAGCGATGCATCTGTCAATCATAAGGACCGACTGCCTTCGATGGCTTTCTGGATTTCGACCAAACACTTTTTACAAGGTGAGAATATTAACATTCATATGTTTCATAAATAGGAAAGATTAGTAAGAGGCATTATGGAGAAGGCTGACATTTAATCATTAGCAGCTGTGCAGACATCATGTAGCCTAGCATGTATGAAAAACAGACAAGAATCTAAACTTTGAAATCTGCTCCAGTGTGAATTTAATAAATCATGATCAAATCAACAAACAGCAGAAAGCAGAAGATGTGGGTTGGTTAAGATAACTAGTTCAGATTTTAGTGAACATCGCTGCTTCCACAGACATGTTAGCTTAACTTGAACAAGAACAAGTTTATATTGACAGAAACAACTTGGGAAACGATAATCATCACTTCCTGTCTCTCACTTCTGATTCATGAAGCCTCGACGTTAAAAGGTAAATCCAGAAAATGAGCCTGAAGACAAGCAGTCATCTCACACATCAAAACAACTGATTTTACATGATGCTGCCCCTTTAAATTTAACCAAACGGACATTTTCTCGTGGCGGCGCCGCTGTAACAGAACTCTCATCCTGGTTTTGTCCTGGTTTCAGGTCCGTTTCAGAGCAGAAGTGACACAAAAACAACTTTTAGAAACAAGAAAGTTAATTAAACTTCATCATATTCAGGCAAAAGAAAACCTCCTCTTTTAGTTTACATCACTTCCATGAACAAATAATCACCAATATGATGTGACTTTAACCACCATACAGTCTGTGAGGTCGTTCTCATGATGCTTTGTGTCACCGTAGCAACCAGGAAATAAAATTTCTCTAAAGTTTACTGACCTTGAAGTGTCGATCTGCACAGCAGAGACGTGAAAACTACAGAGAAACAACAAAATTAGTTTTATTAGACAATGGAAACATTATTAATAAAGTAATTTTATACATTTTGACACTTTGATCACCAACTTCCTGCCTAATCAGTTCAACAAATCTGTTAGTTTAACCTGTTTTATCAATAAAAACTATAACAGCAGGTTTTACTTACACAGCAGACGCAGAAAAACCATTTCCATCTTGACTTACAGTGAAATGGAGTTGAGAACGGTGAGCCTCAGAAACCAGAACCCTCCCACTTCCTCCACTGGTTTCCTTTAACTCCACTGGTGATGCTGAAGCAGCAACTCATTTTTCTATTAAAGCAACAGAAAACCTGAGACCAAAACTTAAAGACAAGAAACTAAAGTTTAATTTGAACAAGTTTATGCTGCATTCAGTGACTTAAAAAAAAAAAAAAAAAACATGAAAGTGAACAAGTATTAAATAAAACACCAAAAGCAGAACTTTTATTTTAGATTGATTGAGTTTTTTCTCCTGTTAATTAAATAATAAAATATGTATTTTATAAGCAGAAAAGGTTCTTCATGTTTGTGTCTGAGTGTGGGCAACAGGAAGTGAAGGTCACACGCTTCCTGTCAGCGTTCAACACTTCAACCTGCGGTCGGAAAAAAAACCAACACCTGAAGCTGCTCAGGGTGGAAAGAGGCTTCAGCTGCAGGTTTGATTCACTGGTGGCTGAAACAACAACATGAGACCAAAACCTGATCACAACAAGTCAACGGAGCATCACTGAGCCAACAGAAAACAACAAAAACACTTTAGTCAAAGTTTCCACACATCGATGTTTCCTCCACAGTCTGACTCTGAGCTGGTTTCTGTACCTTCAGGTTCATGTTTACATGTTCAGTCATCGATACTCTGAGGCTTAAATCTACTTCCTGCTTGTCTCTGTGGAAAAAATCACAACATTTATGAGCAGAATCAGCATTTCAAAACTCTGCAGCAGGAAAACAATCATCTGCAATCAGCCGCTGTCTGAGCAAAACATGAGAAAACGAGCTGCAAGCTGCAATCAGATGTTGGCTGAATTAGGTCAGAGATTCTGGATCCCTGGAGCAAACGGGCCATCAGAAAGTCTGATTGTCTGAACCAGCAGACTATCTGCATAGTCCAGGTGTGCTAAGCAGAAGATCACATCGTACACCTGGCAACCAACGGATGGCAGACCTGGCAACATGTCGGGTCCAACCTGATATCCACAGGTTGATGGTGAAAAGGAGAAGAGGACAAATCAAAGATACCAGGTTATTTTTCCACGTCTCGCTAAACGAGCAGCACAGTTAGAAGTTGCTCCATCACTCGATTCAGACGTTTGTCTCAACGCTGTTAGGAGATTTACAGCCAGCAGAGGACGAGTTGAAGAAATCTATCAGTGAGTCGAACACAAGCAGGAGGATGAAGACGCTGCAGACGTGAGAAACGGTTCTGAACTCCACAGACGGTGGATGAAGATGGACTCCATCCTTTACTGTGTGAGGCTGAAGCCGTCGTCAACAGGAGGCCCAGAACAGCAGCAGCTTCAGGTCTGAATGAGTCAGAGGTGCTAACAGCTCATCAAAGTCCAACCTGATCTGGACTCTCCAACAAAGAACCAGGATGGTAACCATGGAGACAGATCCAGGATATTTCAGATAAATCTGGAAACGACGGAGTAAAGAAAACCTCTCACAACTCCAAGAACGGCAGCGATGGAGAAACGTGCATGTTGGTGACGTGGTGCTCATAGTTGATGACGCTTCACCAAGAAACTTCTGGCCTCTTGGAAACATAAATTAAAGGATTCGTCCTTCAGGTCAAAGTGGAAACCAAGAGCAACGATCAGCCTGTGACAGAACCGGGTCTCCTTCAGGAACCTGAAGATGGAAACATTGAACTGTTTTGTTATGGACTTTATAAGATGGGAAACTATTTGAATAGTTTGTCTTTAAAATAGTTTAGGCATCTTAGCTGAGAGTTTCACTGATTGTTCCAAAGACATTAACAATCAGCAGCTGGTGATTTAAAAGACTAAACTTTGTAAAGATTTTACTGGTTTGAGGTTGTTAACGTGTTACTGGTGATGTTGGTGGAGCTGAAAGGAAAGAAAGTTTCAGAGCAACAAGATGGAAGTGAAGCCAAACAGTCTTTGACCTCTCTCCTTCTGTCTTTAGTTTATTACCGACTCGTTGATAAGATGGTTTTTCTTCTGGTTTATGATCTTCATGTTTCATTCTTTAAAGATTTCAGTGCAAACAATCTATGAATATTACTTTATATATATATAAATATATATACAGTTAGAAATGATTTAATGCTATAAATGCACAAACACTGAATTTAATGTGAACTGCAGTTTATTGCATTATTAGATTAATTTCTAAGCATTTCTACATAAAAGCATTGAAAACATAAAGTTGATCTCTTTACTGTTTGTAGCTGCAGACAAACAGGATCATCATGTTTGTTAGCAACAAGCTGCAGAGCTGCAGGTTCAACAGGCTGAAGCTGCTGAGAAACAAAGGAGCTGCTGAGGTTTTAACATTCAGACATTTCAAATCCAAACAGTTTCTGAAAACATGAGACTGAACACCGAGAATGAAACATGAAATACATTCATGAGGCCTTACAGAGAAAAACTCAAACATATTCAGATGGACAGGTGAACATTTTTCTGGACTTGATTTTATTCTTCTGCATGAATTTATTGTAAGAATCATAAATCAGATTCTTGTGAATGAACAACTTTCTAATGTTTCCAGTTTATTACAGAAAGCTCTCTGAGTTATAGAACTGATGTTTTCTTCCTGTTGTCAGTGGATCCAGTTTCACATCAACAACATTTTCTGTCTCCAGGAGTTTCAGCATCAAAGTTTTTCTTCTTCTTCTGTCTTGGTGGCGTACAGAACAGTAGTGAAGCAGCGCTACCAGAGCTGCAGAAGAAGAAAACATCAAATCACTGAAGCTCCATCATTTAGCCGCAGCTAAGCTAGCCTCTTTAGCACCACTGCTGCTAGCGTGGCTAATGCTAACTGACTAGCCTGAAGCTAACTGTTGCTGCTGGTAACAGATGTTGAACTATAAAATGACTCATTGTTAAAACTTCCTGTCAGTAGAAATGAAATTATTCCATCAATATTGTAGAAATTATGGATCTGATCAGATGTTTCTGTCTCCATGTTCTCCTGAGATAATCTGGATTATCTCTGGATAATCTGGATTCTGTCTGGTTAATCTGGATTATCTCTGGTTAATCTGGATTATCTCTGGTTAATCTGGATTATCTCTGGCTAATCTGGATTTTCTCTGGTTAATCTGGATTTTCTCTGGTTAATCTGGATTTTCTCTGGTTATTCTGGATTTTCTCTGGTTAATCTGGATTTTCTCTGGTTAATCTGGATTTTCTCTGGTTAATCTGGATTCTCTCTGGTTATTCTGGATTTTCTCTGGTTAATCTGGATTCTCTCTGGTTAATCTGGGTTCCTCCATCAGATATCAATGTTACATTAATCTGATTCTGTCAGGATTGACTCTGGATGTTTTCATGTTTGTCCAGTGAAGAACCACAGAGAAAATGTTGAGTTCCATTCCTAACTAAAATAATATAATCCCTGTCATTTGTTCAAATGAGCTACTTTAACCTTATAAATGGACAGTATGATATATAATGTGTTAATCTGACAGAGTATTCATTCATTCATTCATTCATTCATTCATTCATTCATTCATTCATTCATTCATTCATTCATTCATTCATTCATGTGACTGTTTTTGTTCCACATCTTATCAATATTTATACAGAATAAACATGACAACAGGTCGAGATTAAATAGAACAGATGTTAATGATGTTAATGATGTTAATGACTTATTGTGATTCTTTATCTCCCTGTACCTCTTGCTGAGTCTGAAAGACGCCCCCTGCTGTTCATTCACTGGATCAACAATCTGCTCTCTCTCCCTCCATTCTTTGTTCTCGGTATAAAAGATGGCTGTTTTTATTTTGATGATTGTTGCACAAATTCAAATATATGCAACATATCAACCAACAATTCAGTGAATCTGAGTTTTTTTTCTTAAATCCCCTCATGGAGACTTACTAACATCTCCTGACAACCAGCCCAACTTATAACAACATTCAATATTTTCATAGTATAGTTCAATCATTGTGTTCAGGATCCCTGAAAAGGAGAAATTACCTGTTAGTGAAGATAATATTTTTGATTGCTTTGAGTTTGATGATATTTTCTATAATGTGACTGATATGATCTTTTTTAACAATACGGATGTTTAGCATTGATCATTTCTAAGCTTTAGCATTGGAACCTTATCAGCAGCTAGAAGTGAACTGTATTGGTTAGTGAACATTAGTGAACAGATGCATCATTAGGACCAAGGAGCAAAAGCTGCAGATCATTTTAAAGGTAACAAAACAATTCATCATGTTGGGAGCAACTCTTGGAGCCTGGTTGTGTAGTCAGTATGTTCTTTTAGTTTCTTAGGTAAAGTGGACCAATAGCAAACTTAATCAATATTTCATTACACTTTGGACTCTCTAAAATCAACCACACTACCTCTATTCAGCACCAGGTTCTGGAGGTTCTGAACAGGTTAGAACCGCCCTGAAGGAAAAGGCTGTGAAAGCAGAAAACATGGCGGTCTGCGACACGTTTCCACCAGTAACCAGTAAACACTGGCCACCTTCACTGGCCGCCTGCAACCCGCCCACCACATGAACATGAATTATTTTTATCACCAGCCGTTTTTCTCTCCTTATTTGGAGTCTTTTCAGACCCAAACGGTCCAGTCAAAGTCCCAGAAGCTCTGATCTGAGAACAGAAGCAGAAGTTGGTGGTTTGCATCGTCACTCTGCAGCTTGACGTGTTCCTGTGAAGTCAACTTCATCTCTACTTTTATTGTGATCCTAAGTTTAGAAACTGATAGTTTCTGTTCCTGTGATGAAATGAGACTTCAGGCTGATGGAGACCAGAAGCTGATCAGTTCCTCTGCTCAGTTTAAACATGTCAACATTAATAGATTTTTATTCATTATTTGGTTATTAGCTGCTGACAGGAGATAAAACCTGATGCTGTTTATGTAGACAGATATATTAAATGCATGAACATCTGTAAAATAATCCCCATTTGAGTTTTGAATTAATTATTACTTGTTTCTTCAGACTCTAAAAAATAACATGAACTGAATCTAAAATGGAGGAAATCCTCATTAGGAAACATTTTCTGATCAATCTGAAAATCTAACAGAAACAAAAACACATGAACATCATCACCATTTCCTGTTCCTGGTTTGGTTTTCTTCTGTTTACTCTGGAACGTCCTGATGTTTCAGGAAGTGATGTCATCCTCTCCTCTTCCTCCTTCATCACCTGAAATGAATCCAAAGTTACCAGGAAGTTTTTCAGGAAGATCTGAAAAGTTTCAATGAATGAAATCAAGAGATTTAACCAAGAGGTTTGTCTCACCTTTGGTTTTCTGTACAAATATGCAACCAGTTCAACCAGTAAAAGCAGGAAAACCAAAACACAAAGAGATGCACTGGGAAGCAACACTAGGAGAGAGACGGAGGAAGAACCTGGACCAGGTGGGACTGTAGAGTCAGAGATGTTGGTGGGTTTCTCTAGAAAGAAGAAGCTGCTAAATAACCGTCTGCTGTAAACATCAAGACTCAGAGCTGAAGGAGAAGCTGCTCACCTGAGGAAGAGGAGGAGGAGGAAGGTGGAGTGGTGGTAGGAGGTTTCTCTAGAATAAAGAGGTTTGATTAAATATATCACTAGATTGTGGATTCTCAGACATTATCAATGAGATTCACTGTTAGAGGATGACCTCTGACCTTTGACAGAGATCCTGCTGGATGGAGACTCTCCATGATCTCTGATGTTACATTTATAGAGGCCTTCATCAGATTTCTTCACTGAGTTGAGGGTCATGTGACCTGAAGACTCGTTGCCGATGAAGACACCATCTTTATAGAAAGCAGCTGGGTTGTGGGTTGGATTCCTTGCTCTGCAGCTCAGAGTGACGTCATCTCCCTCCATCACAGGGAGGACAGGACTCTGCAGGATCACTGATCCACCTCAACACAGAGACAAACTACAGCATTTCATCCATTTCCACACAGCTTCAGCAACACTAACTCCACAGTCTGATCTTACCAGAGACAGAGAGCTGGATGCTGCTGCTGCTGGAGGATCCAGACCTGGACTCACACCAGTACACACCAGTATCATCTTGTACTAAGTTCATGGTACAGGTAGAACCAACTGCAGCTCCCCATCCATCTTTACATTCAGTCCTGGTTCCTCTGCTTGTGTTTCTCCTCACAGTCCATCCATCAGATCTGTTTTCATCCTCACAGATCAGAGTCACTGGTTCAAGGTCAAAAAACTGAGATCTGCTGGGATTCACAGTCAGATGAACTGGGAGAACTGGAAAGATTCAATGATTATGATTTCAGTTGTTAATAATAATAACTAACATTATATTCAGTAATTATCCAGATGAACATGTTTCCATTATTTTAATTCAGATGTAACCTTTAATCCAAACTACATCTCTGAATATTTCAAATGGTTTTAATGTAACATAAATTCACCAACCTGGATCTGTTGAGCAGCTCAGCAACAAGATCAGAACTAGAGAGAAATAAAAAGATGTTTAGTAGAAATTAAAGCTATGAAACTAAAATTCAGACGATTTTTATGTTTCATAGCTTGACTTTAGTTTTGACCTGTTTTTATTTCTAACATTATAACTGATTGTTTTGTTCAGTTGTGTTTTTCAAACAGCTCTGATTCACTAAATTCATCTGCTGGCCCTTTATTAGACCACAGATCAGTTTTATCCACAGAAACATAAAGTCCCTCAGTAATTCTAGTATCAGATGATGATCTAGTAAAATGTTTCCAGTGTCAGTCAGACAGAGAGAAATGCTGATCCAACAGAAAGACAGTAAAAGTGCTCTACTTACAGATCAGACAGTGAGATGTGCCTTCCATTGTTCTTCTCAGTGATCTGACCATGTTTCACTGAAGCTGAGAGCCTGAAGCTGAGCCCGCCTACTTCCTGCTGCTGGTCCGTCTGCTGCTCTACGGAGACGCTGAGAGAGGAGGGGCTGCACTGACTGACACTTTATCACTCAGGGTTCATCCACAAACTTCACTTTTCTTTCATTCTAATATACTAAAGCAGTTGTAGCAGCTCCCCAGTATTTGAATTAATCAGCCAGTCTCGACGGGTGAATTTCTCTTTTATTTTCTTTTATGTAGGTGATTCAAATCCTACATGATCACCACAGTCACCGTGAAAACTAAAACATATACAAATATTAGAATACAAACATGAACTTATAATACAAACAACAAAACAGAACGTACCTCACTGCTTTCACTGGGGAACACTAAGTGTTGATTCCTTCATGCCAAACAATTTGACCATTCAAGTCCTTGTTGACACAATGATTGTGTAACCGGATCCGTTCTGCGTTGTGCAGGTTTTCAATGATCAGGACGTGACACGGTTTGTCTTTTAATAGATGGCTTCTTCATTTATTCTGATGAAAATATCCAACAGAAAAACAATTGTTACAAGCTGCCCGCTCCAAGTCCTACACAAACAAAAATACATAACAGAAATTAACTAAATAAATCTACAAATAAACTGCAAGTATTTAGATAGAAAATAAATAGGACACACCTCTCCCACAGGACAACATGACAAAAGGGGAGGGTCTAAGGGACGCAAACATTTTAAAGACAAAACCATAGAAGAAGAAATAAAAAGGAGGGGCTACCGTTCTTAAAGTAACACGTTCAAAACAATGACAGATTTTCGGTCAGGTAGAGAACAATACAAACAACCAAAAAAAGACATTTTGTGTAATTATAACAACAACCAGGTTACACTCACCCCCCTAGATTTACACAAAATAAAAAACAGTGATAAAGACACTTAGTAGCAGTACAATTTTATTTTATTTGTTGCAACAATGTAACACATCAGCCAAACAGCTACCCTACAATAAGGTCAGGAGACTAGAGATCGCTCGACGCCCAGCAAAATCTCACAGTATCTCATGGACAACAAGAGGTGCCTTTTACACCCCCCCATACAGAGTAAACACATAAATGGTACTGAAGCTTATGCAAACCAAGACAAAGACAATCCTAGCCAATGGCAGGAATCATATGAGAATTTGGAAACTCACGTCAATAACAGTTTGAACATTATCCTTATCATAAAGCGCCTCAATGACGGCCATGGACTCTATCAGGCGACAAACTGGTTTAATAACCCTCCCAAAGCGTGAAGTTAGGCGGCGAACAACATCCTCACCCACCCTGTCTGGAGGATGAACAGAGCCAGCAGCATCAGGAAGAGGAGGTAAGGAACCAGCAGTCGCCAGTACTCCTGTTTCCATGGAGGAGTTTTCAGAGTCATGAGACAGGTCACTGTTCCCAACTGATGGAGCCAAGGACACGTCCTGAACCCATGAAGCAGTACGGTCATCCCCATCACTGCAGGACAGGGAGTCAGGTAGGGAAGGCTCTGCAGGAACAGCACTAGGAGCTTCACGAAAACTTCCTGTTCCATGTGAATCAGGAATCGGGGGGACTCGAACCACACTATCAACCTGGCGGTTCACATTTCCATCCAAGGTCATCCCCACAGGTAAAAAGTTCACGTCAAGAAGGAGGTTGCGATGCACCACACGCTCGTTGCCATGACGATCTCTAACACGATAAATATGGAGAGCAGGTTTGGAGGCAACCACCGTGTACATCACAGGCTCCCATTTATCAGAAAGCTTTCGCTTTCCTCTGGCTCCCTTGTTTGCCACCAGGACCTGATCTCCAACTGACAGAGGGAGACCCTTGACTCTCTTGTTGTACTGGTCACATTGATGTTTCTGCTCTGCACTGGTGTTCTTCTCAGCCATTAGCATGGCAGAACGTAAATCTTCAACCAGTGATTTGACGTAAGTGTGGTAGTCACAAATAGCATCATCATGAAGAACGTTCCAAAAAACAAGGTCAACAGGCAGCCTGGGAATCCTCCCAAACATCAGATAGAACGGTGCAAAGCCTGTGGTCTCATGAACCGTGCAGTTGTAGGCGAAAGTCAGAGACTGGACCATCTGAGGCCATTTATGCTTCGAACGTGGAGGCAGAGATCTCAACATGTTGCCCAGGGTGCGATTGAATCTCTCTGCAGTCCCATTACCCATTGGGTGGTAGGGTGAGGTGTGTGATTTACTGACACCACTCAACTCTAAAAGCTCAGCCAGCAGCTCACTCTCAAAATTTGCACCCTGATCTGAGTGAATGCGCTGGGGGAAGCCATAAACACAGAAAAACTTTGTGAAGTGATCAGTGATCACCAGAACATCCACAGACTTGTTGTTACTGTCCTCAGCTGACCAGAAATCAATACACACCAGCTCCATCGGAGCACTGGTCCTGATGTTCTCCAGAGGGGCTCTCACAGCAGGCTCTGGGGTTTTACTGAAGACACATCTGGGACATTTTCTCACATAATCTCGCACATCTCTTTCCATGTCATGCCAAAAGAAACGATGACGAGCCAAGGAGAATGTTCGTGGCTGGCCCTGATGACCTGCACTATCATGGACACCAGTCAGAACCACAGACTTCAAAGCATCAGGGACCACAAACTGGAAGTGTTTACCTTTTGTCAGAGGGTCTTTTATGACACGGTAAAGAACGCCATTCAGCAATGTTAGTTTATCCCACTGCTTCAGAATTTTTAGAGCCAGTGGATTTTCACCAAAGCGTTCCCGCCTTGATGGACGGCGTCCCCGCTCAACGTACAGGACAACTCTGGAAACAACAGGATCGTTTTTCTGGTGAGAGACCAGGTCAGTTAGACAAAGAGCTGTTGATGGACCTGTGGTGTGTGGGATTATCGTGGGATTATCATGCCCAGATGATCAGCTAAAGATGCTGCATGCTGAGTCTGACCAGCATCTCCACTGCAGGCAGATGACAAAGGAGAGGAGACTTCGTCACAGGTCATGGACGTGTCAGCTGTAATGGAGGAAGAGCTGTCCACTGATTGAAGCTGACAGGTCAAACGGAAAACATCCTGCACAGCATGATCAGGGACCTCACAGACATGCTCCAAAAGTTCCTGACAAGGTTCTGACAGAAGGCGATCAGCCAAAGGCTTCACAAAAGGAGCTCTGCTCAGAGCATCTGCCACCACATTCTGTCTCCCTGGAACATACCTGATCTCAAAGGTGTATGGAGCAAGCTTAGAGACCCAGCGCTGTTCACAGGCATCCAGTTTGGGCTTGGTCAGGATATATGTGAGAGGGTTATTATCCGTCCACACAGTAAACCTGTGACCCTTCAGCCAATGGCTGAACTTATCACATACAGCCCACTTTAAGGCTAGGAACTCGAGCCTGTGTGCAGGATAGTTGGCCTGGCTGCGGCTGAGAGTCTTGCTGGCAAAAGCAACAGGTCTAGCAATCTCTCCATCAGCTGGGACCTGCGACAAAACAGCACCGAGCCCATCCAATGAAGCATCGGTTGAGAGAATAAATGGCTTCTCAAAATCAGGATGCGCCAGCACCACACAGTTGAGAAGTGCAGTTTTAAGGTCTCCAAACGCTTTCTCACAAGCTGGAGTCCAGTCCTGGGGAGTCAGAACACGAAAGGTTCCAGCTTTCCCGTGTCCTTTGCTCTTTACTTTACGTTTCTGACCTGCGGTGAGGGCAAAAAGAGGCTTTGCGATGCGGGAACAAGCTGGAATAAAGTGCTGATAGAATAGCACCATGCCCAAGAATGACCTCACCTTCTTCTGGCACGGAGTACAGCCATCCTCCTTCATGAGGTCTTTTCTTTCAAACCCTGAGATGACCCTTACCTTCTCCTGATCAACAGAAACACCACCAGCTTCCACAACATGGCCCAAGAAACTCACAGACCTCCTGAGAAAGTGACACTTTTTCTGGACCGGTTTCAAGTTGTTTGCTCTCAGCTGACAGAAAACAACCTCCAGCCTCTTTAACGACTCCTCCTCAGACGGTGCAAATACCAACAGGTCGTCTAGATAGCAGAGGAGGCTGGAAAAGTTCAAGTCACCAAAAACGTTAAGCATCATCCTCATGAAGGAAGCTGGGCTGTTGCATAAACCTTGTGGGAGACGGTTGTACTCATAAAGTCCAAGCGGCGTGGTCAAAGCAGTGTAATGTTTGTCAGACTCATGGAGAGGGATGTTGTAGAAACCAGAGGTCAAGTCCATGGTGCTGAACAGTGCATTCCCACCAAGAGCAGCAAGGCAGTCAGACTGATGGGGCAATGGATGGGCATCCTTAACGGTCTTAGCATTAAGCCAGCGGAAGTCAGTGCATATCCTCATGTCCCCAGACTTTTTCCACACCATGACAAGCGGGGAGGCATATTCACTAATAGACTTCCTTATGATACCCTTCATCTCCATCTCAGACAAGACCTCCCTCAACTGCTGATAATGTGCTGGTGGTATGCGTCAATAAGGCAAGCGAAATGGCTGGTCATCAGTCAAGTGAATGCGATTGAATCTCTCTGCAGCCGGGTCACGGCACCAAGTGTAACCGGATCCGTTCTGCGTTGTGCAGGTTTTCAATGATCAGGACGTGACACGGTTTGTCTTTTAATAGATGGCTTCTTCATTTATTCTGATGAAAATATCCAACAGAAAAACAATTGTTACAAGCTGCCCGCTCCAAGTCCTACACAAACAAAAATACACAACAGAAATTAACTTAATAAATCTACAAATAAACTGGAAGTATTTAGATAGAAAATAAATAGGACACACCTCTCCAGCAGGACAACATGACAAAAGGGGAGGGTCTAAGGGACGCAAACATTTTAAAGACAAAACCATAGAAGAAGAAATAAAAAGGAGGGGCTACCGTTCTTAAAATAACACGTTCAAAACAATGACAGATTTTCGGTCAGGTAGAGCAGTGTTTTTCAACCACTGTGCCGCGGAACACTAGTGTGCCGTGAGTGATCGTCAGGTGTGCCGTGGAAATTATCCAATTTCACCTAATTGGTCTAAGAAAATATTTTGAAAACGAATTAATTATCTGCAAATAATATGCCATTTTTGAGTGTCTGTGCTGTAGAAGTCACTGGCGGTGTAATAATGTAATTTCCTTATCACTAGATGATTGTAGGTACATAGCATTGCACGTTAAAACAAGAGAATAGACATTTTTCACGACAACCGGCAGCTGCATCTGAAAGGGCTGCGGCACTTCCTGTTTTGGTGACGGTAATCCAAGTACCCTGAAAAACATCTCTCCTCAACAGGTGTTATGCCGAGAAACGCATGCCTGCCGAGAATTGCATCCCCTGTCGCATCGCTCTAAACTCTTGCATTTTAATGAGGAAACGGACTGAAATATGACCGAAGACGAAACTTTTAAAGATATTCGTAACAATATCACGTTTCTTAACCATGTAAGCCTTAAAATGGTGGGTTTTATATCGCAGATTAATTTAAATAAATACGGTTTTAAACTCTCTCATTAAAATGCGAGAGTTTAGAGCAATGCGCGCTCCCGCGACAGGGGATGCAATTCTCGGCAGGCATGCGTTTCTCGGCATAACACCTGTTCTTTTCATCATCATTACTTAATTTCCCAGCATTTCTTTCGGTGATGCGGAGGAAATTGCAGCGGCGAATTCACCCACCAACAAATGTGTGAAAGGAAACAAGTTCTTCCACAAAGAATATATCCACAGCTATCAAGTTAAGAAAAGACGTAGCTTAGCGAGCTAACCGCTAGCTAATGGCTAGCTACAAGATATGAACTACACAAACATCGTCACGAAGCCTAATTTAGTTTGATAAATTACGTGGAATATTGGAGACAGACATAGTTTAAACTTTTGTAATATATTTTGACATTCTGAAATGTATTTGCCAGTACAGTTTGTGAAAATAAGAATGCTGGAACTTAGCTATGAGATACTAGATGACGCTTGATGTTGAAACTATGCTTTACTTCTGCAGCCTGTAGTGTCAGATAATGTCCAGGGACAGCTAGTTGTCAGAGCTCGATGCTTCAGATCCACATATACTAAATTACATTTACTGTCTAATATATGATCTTAAAATAACAGTACTATAGTTATGTACACATTTTATTCCTCCTTTGATTGTGTCGCGCAGCCATTTACGCTCCTTTCCCATTTGTATTTTGTAAGTGCCATATAAAAGTTGTAATCTCAATATTACTTGTGGCAAATATAATTTCTCTCATAATTTGTTTGGAAAATGTCTTTTTGTAGGCAGTGAAAAAATACAGGCTCAATTGCTGTCAAAACTGTGCCAAATCAGTCCCATTATGTCCCAACAAATTGGTCAGTGTTAAGGAAGAGTATTTTAAATTAGCTTAATTTGGAAAAAGCTTGGCTCTCTCTTCCTTCCTGGATCCCAGGTCCTCCCGGCAGGCGACGTGCGGCGACAAGGAAAACAACAATGCGTGATGACGTCACAGAATTACAGAGTTTAATCCCATACAAAGCAGCGTATGAATTAACAAGAAAACCGCAGAGTTACAGAGATATACATTCTTTACCTGAGACAAAAAGAAATAGAAAAAAGAACAAAGAAAGAGGCAAAGACATGTCTTTGGAGAAAGCTGATGCTGAAAAGGCAGAATAGGACAGCTATCTGAATTATTATTATTGTGCACGAACTCTTATAGTGAAGGCGTGTCTTTCCTTTTTAATATATTCAATTAAGGCGTACCTCTGGTTGACCAACCAGAAGTTACCTTAGACACTCAGAAAAACTTAGGACTTCCTCTTTTTATGCCAACGATCAAAGGCCATTTGCTTCCTTGGTAGAACAATGGAGCCAGCAGCTGCATCCCGGTCTTCTGGGCTCTAGGGCCACCTGGGCAAATAAAAGCATAAAACAAGACTTCACAGATAGCTGTGAAGCTCGGAGTGTCTCCTGTTATCTCTCCTTACATACATTTTCAGAACAAAGCTAAATCCAGTAATTTGGTTCAAGAAAAGGTTACCTTCACAAAACCCAGTTTTTGCTCATCTGGAACCAGCCCCTCAAAAGATTGATTCTTGCCTTGTCACATAAATCCTGAACAATTTTCTAATACTAAACAAAACATTCTCATTCAAACAATTTCCATTTGATTCAGATATTGTCACAGATAGTACAATTTTCAAATACATTCATCATTTACTAGACTTGTAGTTCCACAATTAGATAATACCCTTCTAGTTAAAAACCTGCTATTAGTACTTAGAAAAATGTCTTAGAAATTAGATGTTAGTGGTTTTAACATTTTATGTTGTAATTAGTTTTATACCATCCCAGATGTTGGCTCTGGCAAACTTTTGACCCAACAGACTTCCCTCCTGCAGGCTCAAGTGACAGTGCCCTCCAGGAGATGCTAATTTTATGGCCTCCTGACCTCTGATATCACAGCAGGAGTGTTCTGAAGGCCATGTTGTAGTTCCGAGCTTCGCCACTAGGTGGCGCGGCCGTTTGTGAGTAGTATTTCTTTTTCATACCAAAACATTGTTTGAGAAGCCGTGCAGGCCAGTAGACGTGGTGTTTGAAGGTGGTTTTGGGATTTTGTTCGAGTGTGCGTCCATATGAATGGTAGGTTGCAGTGTATTTATGTTTTAGTGGCATTATATGTGTATTTTAGTACTTCGAACATTTTCTGTTGTAAGATTTTCTTTAGAATAAGCGAAGGCTAGGCTAAGCTAATTTATATTCTAAAATGGTAAACCATATTCTGTTTAGTTGCTTTCCTTTGCTTTACTTAACTTTAATATGAATGAAACAGACATATAATATGATTATAATATGTTTGTAAATGAGCATCTGTATTCATGGTGGATTGTAATTTGTATTTATTCTTTTCTTTGTAGAACCACACACACACTTATGCATCGCCTTCCTTCAATCCACATCCGGCCTGTAAACCAGTTTTAACCGCTGATTAAAGAGTCAAACCATCACCTGGCTTCATTATTGGCTCGGGGTCATCTGGGCATCTAATCGGTGCACATTCTGCGATCACCATTTTCATTCTGAACCCGAGTAGTGTAAACAACACTACAGCACATGGTCCTTGAGCGGATTGGAGTGATTACAGTGTGAACATGGATTATGACCCCGAGCGAGCAGGTGCACGTCCACGGAGGGCTGTGCGACCACCAGGATGGATGGCTGAATATGATGGATATACACTGCCGTCAAACACTATGTCGGAACAGCGTCAGACTAGAGAGGGATATGCCGAGACGACACCCTTCACCCAGACTTCTGGTTTTGCTGGAGCTGTCAGACACGCCAGTGTTACCCAACATCCGCATGAGTTCATGACCATTGTGCAGCAACTGCAAGAAGATAATAATCGACTTCAGTTGATGGTTAAAGACATGAGGAGGCAGATGGATCGTAATGTTGCCACGGTGAGATCAACTAGCTTACAATTTGCACAGCAACCAGATGGCTACATTTCAACTGATGACACCTGGCTCTCCACACGTCAAACTACGCAACCCTCTTCCCTGCAGCAGGAGCAGCTCAACGTATCGTCTACACAAAATGCAGCAGAGGAGTGGCCTGTACCGCCACCTCCAATCTCCTTTCTGGGTGACCATCCAGATATTGAGGAAGTACAGTGGGCTCCACCCCCTCCACCTCCACCAGCCATTGTACAAGAGCTTAGCCAGCGTTTACAAGAGCTACATATACAACAAAAAACCGCAGCTGCTGTTAGCAGAGATCCTGACTTTCAACCCCGAGTGCCACAGTCCACCCCCTTATCTCAACCACGAGCTGGACTTAGCTTGGACACCAACATGCCCTCCCCTACCCAAACATTGGATCCCACCATGGCCATAGCTACAAGGGAGAAGATCTACAGGGGACCATTGCCTTCTATACCAGAGTTCACAAAGGATGATCCCAGGCAATTTGCTAGATTAAGACTCGCCCTTGATAATATTCTCCCAGCCGACGCAACAGAGAGGTTCAAATATCAGGTACTATGTGACCACCTTAAATTTGAAGAAGCTCTTTTAATTGCTGACTCATACAGTAATTCACTCTGCCCCTACTCTGATACGATGGCTTCACTCACTAAACATTATGGCCAGCCTCACCAACTGTCACTTCAGAGAATAGCAGAGCTTATGGATGAGCCCAATATTCGTACAAGTGACACAACAGGATTCAGGAGATTTGCATTAAGAGTGCGTGCTTTGGTTGGCATGTTAGAGCAACTTGGGGAAGATGGACACATAGAGCTACAATGCGGATCTCATGTAGCAAGACTCACACGAAAGCTACCCCAAGACTTGCGTGCTGCTTTCCGCCGCTACCTCTACCCACAGAAAAGTGGAATACCATCATTGAGAGACTTTGCAGAGTGGTTGGAGTATGAGTTGATCATTCAAGAGGGTGGAGATCGTTCTATTAAGGGGGAAGAGAGGCAGAGAGACCGAAATGGTATCAAAAGAGATAAGAGAGCCACTAAAGGGACTACTGTGCTACATGGCTCAACACACGATGCTACCCCTCAGAGGTCCTCAGCCACAACCCCCTCCACTTCTGAAGCCCAAGGCAAGCCCACAACCTTTTGCCCTTATTGTAATAACACTCTCCACTTCCTAGATCAATGTTCAAATTTCAAGCTGCTGACAAAAGAGCAGAAGTCCACCTGGATTAAATCCAACAATCGCTGCTGGCGTTGCGGGCGACACCACCAAGCGGCTCAGTGTCGACTTAAAGTACAGTGTAACACATGTAAGGGAAAACATCTAGAAGCCCTGCATGAAGTGAATATCAGAGCAGCTGTACCTACACCACCAATAGAACATGTCAGTGAACTGGGCAGTAAACCATCTACTGATGTGCTCTATCTGGACCGTGCTCAGGGTGCAACCAAGTGCTTCTGAAGATAAGCAAAGTTTTGCTGCAAAATGGGAAACACACTCTGGAGACGTTTGCCATACTAGATGATGGTTCGGAGAGGACAATTCTTCTTCCAGAGGCCATTCAGAAGCTCCAGCTACAGGGCACTGCAGAGAGTCTTACTTTACGTACAGTAAGGCAAGGACTGAGAACACTGCATGGTGAATCAGTAACAGTTAAAGTCTCTCTGCTAGTCAACCATCCAAAACATTTACCATCGAGAGAGCCTTCACAGCAGATGACCTGGGTTTGGCTCAACACTCATACCCAGTGAAAGCACTGCAGCAGAAGTATAGACATTTGAGAAAGCTTCCTTTGCAGTCATTTACCAATGCCCAGCCGCTCATTCTGATTGGATCAGACTGTCCCCACCTAGTGACCCCCATCCAACCTGTGCGGCTGGGCCCACCTGGCGGTCCAGCTGCAGTCAAGACTAGGCTTGGTTGGGTATTACAAGGACCAGTTCCCTCCCCTCGACACTCTACGCAATCACAACAATGCCTCTTCCTTTCAGCTACCTCACCTAAATCAGACCTGTTAAGTCAAGTAGAAAGACTCTGGCAACTTGACATTATGCCGTACAGAAGTGAGAAGCTAGTGACACGGTCACGGAGGGAAGAGCAAGCTATGAAGCTCCTGGAGGCAAAAACGACCAGACTGGATATTGAAGGTGTAAACCGATATGCAACTCCCCTTCTGCTCAGTGATATGCCTACTCTCCAAGTACCACCTTCAGTAGTACTCCCCAGTCTACGTGGCACAGAGAAGCGCCTCAATCGAGATCCAGTGAAAGCTAAAGCTTATCAAGCAGAGATCACCAAGTTAATAGCGGCCGGCTATGTGAGAGAAGTAAGTGAAGAGGAGATGAAGGCCTCTAGAGAATCGTGGTTCATCCCCCATCACATGGTGACACATAACGGTAAGAACCGTGTGGTTTTTAATTGCTCATTCACTTACAGAGACCAGAACCTCAATGAGCTGCTGTTGCCAGGCCCAAACCTGGGGGCTTCTCTCCTTGGTGTGCTATTACGCTTCAGAGAACACTCCATTGCAGTTAGCAGCGACATCAAAGGAATGTTCCACCAGGTGAGACTGCTGCCAGAAGATCAACCACTGCTACGTTTTATCTGGCGTGATCTGCAAAGAGACACCTCTCCCAAAGTGTATGAATGGCAGGTGCTCCCGTTTGGAACAACATGCTCCCCTTGCTGTGCCATCTACGCACTCCAGAGACATGTCCATGATCACAGCCACCAGGGAGAGGATGTTTGTGACGCCATTCAGAAGAACTTCTATGTTGATAATTGGTTACAAAGCTTTTCTTCTTCAGATGTGGCTAAAGAGGTGATGGAGAAATTACGGTCACTATTATCAGAAGCAGGGTTTGAGCTCAGGCAATGGGCCAGCAACACCCCAGATCTTATTGGCCATCTACCGAAGGAATTAAGATCAGAGAACAGTGAACAGTGGCTGAATCAAACTGATGTGGACCCTCAAGAACAGGGGTCTCAAACTCAATTTCCCTGGGGGCCGATGGAGGTAGAGTCTGGGTGAGGCTGGGCCGCATCGGGTTTTCCACAAGAAAAGCTCTTACAAAAACATTCCAATGTTATCAAATGTCTTTATTTTTATTTTTTAAACACAAAATAAGATGAAAAAATAAATAAATTAACAATTCATAAGAAAAAAAAATTAATCAGTAATAAATAAATAAAATATAATAATAACACAGCAGCTATAGAAGACTAGATAAATGTAATTATTATAATTCAGATTCAAATGGCTGCATTAACAGTTCTTTAACCTTTAACTTTCTGAACATGAATGGAACATTGAACATAAACTGTTATGAATATAACAGTTTATAAACTGTTTCTTCTGCCTACTTCTTACTGCTAGAGGTCTGGCAGCGCTTCCTCTCGCATAGCCGAGCCACATTTGGCTTAAGGGAGGACGCAGTTGAGACCCTAAGTAGAGCTTGAAGATGCTCGTCAGTAAGTCTGGACCTGTACTTGGACTTATTGAAGTTCAAGGTAGAGAAGAGCTGCACAAGTATGTGCTCCCAAAAGACACATGGTCCGCTTGAACATTTGGGAAAGCTCAGGGAAGCTGGGTGGCAATTCTCTCAAAATTGCCCAAGCTTGTCTGTTTTTCCACTCACCTCCCTGAACTTGGCTTTGAGTTCAGAGAGGCACTCTGGTCAATGAGCTCCATTTGAAGCACTGTGATTGGTAAGTTAGTTCAGCTCCGCACACAACACTGAAAAGTGCCAATCATATCAAACTCGAGGCAGTGTTGGCATAGTTACTTTGAAAAAGTAACTTTTATCAGACTACTGATTACTCCTTGAAAAAGTAACTTAGTTAGATTACTGACTACTTGATTTGGAAAGTAACTAAGTTACACTAAAAGTAACTTTTTAGTTACTTTCAGCAGGTGCTGACAACACTCCGCCTCCTGTGAAAATCACATTGAGCTTTGCCAATACTTTTTTGTAAGCTATTTTATAATGGTAACATCAACAATGTGTCTCCACTGATAAGGTTGAACTGAAGAGGAGATTGTAGAAAATAAAACGTGAGTAGTTTGTGTGGTCCACTGTTGTCTGGAAAACTCTAAGAAGGATTTTAAAGCCCCTCCTCCCTCCCCCAGCCTCCAGGTTCTGTGTTACGGCCCTGCATTTGATGTCACAGCACAGAGCTCCTCCTGCAGCTCCACAGTTCAGATGGCTGCACAGATTTGCGACACTTATCTTAGTATTAATAATTAGAATTAAGTTGCCATTATAATTATTGGAAACTACGGACACGTTTATTCGTGGCTGTTTTCACGTTTATTGCGCTGTTTAAATTGGTCTCGATGTTTGTAGTTTTCTGGAGCGCAACGCGAAGCTCGACGTCATTCAGTGGTAATACATTAACTTGACATTAACAAAGACTCAGCGGGACGGATCATCTGAGAAATGATGAACAGGGAGAGACTGACTAAAACTACCTTAATGACGAACAAATTCTGGGATTTATTATGAGTCTCTGCTTATTTCCAAGCCCAAATGAGCAACTTCACGTTCAAAAACGAGCCCAAAAAGCGCAACCCGCCACTCATTAAATCGGCAAGCGACTTTAAAAAATGAAGCCCAAAGCCGCTTATAATAATCGGACTTGGCGGCAGAATCTCAAAATAGTTCCAGTTTTTCCACCAACAAAATGCGCATCTCCCTCCATTGTTTACATCGCATAGAGACGTCGGTCACTCGACAAGACGAGTAGAGGAAATACGATTAAATAACAAAAGAAGATAGTAACGCAAAAATGATTTTGATAAGTAACTGTAGTCTGACTACTGGATTTGAAATAGCAACGCGTTAGATTACTCGTTACTGAAAAAAGTGGTCTGACGTCAGTAACGCATTACAAATTAACGCGTTACTGACATCACTGCTCGCGGGCCACACTAACATTAAACTTTCATATTAAGGTGGGGGCCACAAACTATCGTCCCGAGGGCCGCGAGTCTGAGACCCCTGCTCAAGAACCAGCTCTAGGCTTGAGGTGGATGTGCTACTCTGACACTCTGCAGTATAAATGTAGGCCCTTAGACAGTAATCCACCTACTATGAGGAACATTTATCGGGTTCTGGCAAGTCAGTACGACCCACTAGGCTTTTTGGTCCCTTTCACGACAAGGGCTAAAGTACTAGTCCAGCGGTTATGGGACAGAAAGCGCGAGTGGGATGATCCGCTGTTACCAAGTGATTTGCTTTCTGCATGAAGAGAATGGGAGGAGGAGCTGCAACATCTGGATAATATAAGTTTGCAGCGTTGCTATGTAAGCCCTGAGCTGGACAAATCTGATAGTCAGCATGAGGTTCACATCTTTTGTGATGCATCACAACAGGCATACGGAAGTGTTGCATATCTACGGACAGAAGATGCTGCTGGAAAGGTGGAAGTTGCCTTCCTGACCGCACGTTCCAGAGTGGCTCCTAAGCGCCAGCTGTCCATGCCACGTCTGGAACTATGTGCAGCCTTGACTGGAGCTCAGCTCGCCAGCCTGTTGACCAAAGAGCTCACCCTACCATTATTCAAAGTGGTGTTGTGGACAGACTCCACCACCGTCCTAACATGGATTCAGTCAGATTCCTGCCACTATAAGGTATTCGTAGGAACCCGAATAGCTGAAATCCAAGAACTGACAGATCGTTGGGCTTGGCAGTATGTGACAACATCTGACAACCCCGCAGATGATCTAACTAGGGGCAAAAGACTGCGAGACCTCACATGTCAGTCCCGGTGAGCATGTGGACCATCATTTCTGCAGTTACCGCAGGGCCAGTGGCCAGAGCACCCGATTACACCATGCACCAACTTCGCTGAGGAGCAGCGTAGATCAGCCACTTGCTTGGTTGTAACCTCTGAACCCTGTCCGCTCCCAGATGCCCAGAAATTTACCAGTTTTAATGACCTCTTAAAGGAAACTGCCAAATGTCTTCAGGGGTCAACTGGTGACAATCTCACAGCAGAGAACTACAAAGAGGCTGAACTTACTCTCCTGAAATCTGCTCAAAGAGACAGTTTCCCAGATGAGATCCAGTGGTTGACCACTGGGAAACCAGTTCATTCGTCCAGTCGTTTAGTCACCCTGGCACCAGAATATGACAAATCACTCCAACTCATCAGAGTAGGTGGCAGACTTAGACGTTGTAATGATTTGGAACTTGCTATGACTCATCCAGTAGTCATGGACCCGAAACATCCTGTCACTAAACTACTCATCCGACAGGCTGACAGAGATTTAAAGCACCCAGGAGCAGAGAGATTGTTTGCCGAGTTGAGAAGGAAATACTGGATTCTTAGGGGCCGTGAAGCCATAAGGAGTGAACAGCGCAATTGCCCAGAGTGCCAGAAATGGAGAGCTCAACCTGTCAATCCAAAGATGGCAGACCTTCCCATTGCACGCCTTCGATTGAATCAGCCAGCCTTCTTTTCAACGGGAATTGACTGTTTTGGTCCGATGCAAGTGAAGGTTGGTCGGCGAATTGAAAAACGCTGGGGCCTGCTCTTCAAATGTTTGACAACTCGTGCCATTCATATTGAGGTGCTGTCTGGCCTCAGTTCTGACTCCTTTCTCATGGCCTTAAGAAGATTTGTCTCTCGTCGTGGTAAACCAACTGAGATACTCTGCGACCAAGGAACTAATTTTCGCGGAGGAGAGAAAGAGCTGCAGGAATCCTTTAATGCTCTACACCCCTCCTTACAATCCCAATTAGCAGAATATCAAATCACGTTTCGATTTAATCCTCCAAGTGCTCCCCATTTTGGAGGATCCTGGGAGCGGGAAATCAGATCCATAAAGGCAGCCCTGAAATCTACAATAGGTTCGCAGGTTGTACAAGAGGAAATCTTGCAAACAGTGTTGATTGAGATTGAGGAATACTCAACTCGAAACCTTTGGGGTACGTATCCTCAGATTTAGCTGACCCAGACCCGATTACCCCAAATTTGTTGCTGATGGGGCGGCTAGACCCTTCCCTACCCCAAGTGTTATATCACGACTCAGAGCTCATTGGCCAGCGACATTGGAGGACCTGTCAAGTGTTATCAGATCGCTTCTGGACACAGTTCATACGCCACTACCTGCCTACATTACAGACTCGGTCGAAGTGGCTAAAGGACACTTCTCCTATCAAGTTGGGCACTGTGGTGATGATAGTGGATCCCCAACTCCCCAGAGCCTCATGGCCTATTGGAGAGATCAGCAGAGTGTTCCCGGGAGCTGATGGCTTGATCCGGTCCGCAGAGGTCAAGGTGAAAGATCGCATGTACATACGACCAGTGAGTCGCCTTATCCGACTACCTGCAGTACCAGAATCAGACGGACAGTGAACTTTAAACTGCAAACTTGTGGTTACAAGTTTGGGGGCGGCTGTTCTGAAGGCCATGTTGTAGTTCCGAGCTTCGCCACTAGGTGGCGCGGCCGTTTGTGAGTAGTATTTCTTTTTCATACCAAAACATTGTTTGAGAAGCCGTGCAGGCCAGTAGACGTGGTGTTTGAAGGTGGTTTTGGGATTTTGTTCGAGTGTGCGTCCATATGAATGGTAGGTTGCAGTGTATTTATGTTTTAGTGGCATTATATGTGTATTTTAGTACTTCGAACATTTTCTGTTGTAAGATTTTCTTTAGAATAAGCGAAGGCTAGGCTAAGCTAATTTATATTCTAAAATGGTAAACCATATTCTGTTTAGTTGCTTTCCTTTGCTTTACTTAACTTTAATATGAATGAAACAGACATATAATATGATTATAATATGTTTGTAAATGAGCATCTGTATTCATGGTGGATTGTAATTTGTATTTATTCTTTTCTTTGTAGAACCACACACACACACACTTATGCATACGCCTTCCTTCAATCCACATCCGGCCTGTAAACCAGTTTAAACCGGCTGATTAAAGAGTCAAACCATCACCTGGCTTCATTATTGGCTCGGGGTCATCTGGGCATCTAATTGGTGCACATTCTGCGATCACCATTTTCATTCTGAACCTGAGTAGTGTAAACAACACTACAGCACAAGGAGCTTCCTCAAGATCTCCTTTGATCTGCATTTGGTTCCTGACCTTTGCATACTTACCCATCAAATAGTTTAGTTTTAAATCCTTAACACAAACCTGTTTAAAATTAAGACATTTGTTCAAAATAAGAATGTTCAATATACATTTTACACATGGGGTAAGATTAACTGTATTAAGCACTAAAAATAATCATTTTTCCTCAACACTACTAATGAAGTACTGCTTAATGATGACCAGAGTGGCAGGATTGGACTTCCATAGAAACACAGGTCAAGTGAACATGAATGTTCCCTTTGGAAGTACAGAGTTACCAAATCACCTGGACTGTTTTCATCCATCAGACTGTTTCCTGGAGTGAAGAACTGCTCTGGGCCTCATGCATAAAAGACGACACAGTTTTCACATTAAAACTTGGCGTACGGAGAAATGTAGAAAAATCCAGCTGTATAAATCCGTGCGTCCACTGAGCACCTTTCTTTTATAGCAGCTGCTGATCCGCCTGTCTCCTCATAAATACATATTAATGTAAATAAGTATAAACACCTGGACGTCTGTCAACATGTTTAGACTTTGAATGAATCTTTTATTCATCCTGAAGGGAAATTAAATATTGTGACTCATATTATCCAGCCGAGATCCTCAATGATCCTCAGAAACTCTGCTTGATAGTTTCAGATCTTTTATTAATTTATTCAGTTCCTTTAATAAACTGGTGACATATTAATAAATTAATTGATCAAATGATTTATTAAAACATTTTCCTTTTTGAGAGGAAGGCAGAAAAATGAATCATAGAGTTTTTATTATAAACACAATTATTTTCTAATTTATATTTATTTGTCATCATTTAAATTTATGGTTTATAGTAATGTATTTATGTATTTATTTTTTCTGAATGTTTATACTGACCATGACCTTTGACCCTGATCCAGTCTTTCAGGTTTCAGTATTTTGATGTTTCTGCTGTTGGATGAATCTTCAGATTGATGGATCTGATGAGTCTTCATCACACACACTACACTGATCCCACTTTGACCTCTGACCTCTCTGCTCTGTGTGTCTCCTAAAGGTCATACCATCATCTCAGCCACAGCTGGACATGAAGTCATCCTGCCGTGTAAAGATCCTGATGAGGAGCGTCTGACAGTGGCAGAGTGAGGAGACTGGACCCGGGTTCACGATACGTCCTGCTGTACAGAAACAAGCAGATCGATCCAGCCAATCAGCATCTGGACCTGCTGACCAATCAGATGTACAACAGAGACGATTCTTTGATTCTGGAGAACGCAGCGATTACCGACAGCGAGACGTTCGAGTGTCAAATCGTTCCAGCAAACAGTGAGAAGAAAACCATCCTGACCGTCAGCCTGGACGTTCCTCCTCCTCCTCTTCCTCCTCCTCTTCCTCCTCTTCCTCTTCCTCCTCCTCTTGCTCCTCTTCCTCCTCCTCTTGCTCCTCTTCCTCCTCCTCCTCTTCCTCCTCTTCCTCCCCTTCCTCCTCCTCCTCTTCCTCCTCTTCCTCCTCCAGGTGAGGAGGGTCTCTGGGTCAGAACCAGCAGCTTCCTGTTCTGGATCTCAGATCAGATGATGATGATCTTCAGTCAGATCAGAATAGAGGTTAAAGGTCATGGATTTCAACAATTTTGATTAATCATGACCTTTAACCTTTATGATTGATTGAATTTTATTAAATCTTTTTTATGTATTATTAAGAAAGAGATATTTTAAGTTAGCTTAATGTGGAAAAAGTTTGGCTCTCTCTCTTCCTCCTTCCCGGGTCCCCTGAGCGGGCAGCTTTACGGCGACAAGGAACAGCAAGGCGTGATGACGGCACAGAGTTACAGAGTTTAATCCAATAGAAAAACACCGTATGAATTAACAAGAAATCATAACATTCAAACAATTTTCCTTTGATTCCGAAATTGTCACTGATGATACACTTTTCAAATACATTCATCATTTACTGGATTAGTAATTCTAACTTGGGTAATATACTTTAATCAAAAACATGCTATTAATATTTAAGGATGTATTAAAAATTAGACATTAGGAGTTCAAAGATTCCAGGCTGTAACCAACTCCAGATGCAGCTCTAAACTCTGAGAAACCCCCGACCTCCGACCTCTTCTCAGGGGGAGATGTTATTTATGGCCTACTGATTTAGAGCCTTTCAACACCAGTTTTAAAGTCTCTCCACTGGCTCCCTGTAGCTCAAAGAATAGACTTTAAAATACTGTTGTTAGTTTATAAATCACTGAATGGTTTAGCACCACAATACATTAAAGATCTGCTGCTGTTGTATCAACCTTCCAGAACTCTCAGGTTCTGGTTCTGCTCTGCATCCCCAGAACCAGAACCAAACGAGGAGAAGCAGCATTCAGCATCTATG
This sequence comes from Gambusia affinis, assembly GCF_019740435.1. Classification (NCBI taxonomy): domain Eukaryota; kingdom Metazoa; phylum Chordata; class Actinopteri; order Cyprinodontiformes; family Poeciliidae; genus Gambusia; species Gambusia affinis. Next base: position 24,670,948 of record NC_057885.1, read on the forward strand.
CAGCACAAATCTGGAACAAACTTCCAGAAAACTGTAAAATAGCTGAAACACTGACTTCCTTTAAATCTCAACTAAAAACCCACTTGTTTAGAGTTTTATTAGAAACGTAATCAATTATAAATTTATTGACAGAATCTGACTTGATGTGTTTTTATTGTTGATTCTATGTTGCATTGTGTTTTTTGTGTTTGATTTGATGTAAAGCACTTTGAAATGCCTTGATGCTGAAATGTGCTATACAAATAAAGTTTAATTGATTGATTGATTGATTTCAAGAGAATAGTATTTTGGTTACAACTCCTCCAGGAGACTGTTTATCTCTTGTCTTCTGGCTTACATCTGTTTAGCATTTGTCCAAATAAGAATGTTCAATCTACCTATATACACATGGCGTGAGATTAACTATATTAAGCACTCAAAATAGTCATATTTTCCTTAACAGTATCCAACTATCTCCATCAGTTATCAGAAAGGTCAGGTATGCTGATGACACTGTGACCTCTGACCTCCAGTGACCAGAGCTGATGAATCAATAATACGGATCATTTGGTTCTGATCACTGATCAGGTTCTGTAGCTTCCTCCTGGTTCTGTAGTATCCTCCTGGTTCTGGTCCAAACCAGCAGCAGCTGGTCTGACCAAAGGAAGGTCCGGCTGGAGGAACCAGAGGAGCTTTGAGGTTTTTAGGAGACATGAAGATTTAAAATAAATTCTGTGATGAACAGGAAGCTGATGGAGGACAGGAGAGACGTCCTCATGTCTGAGTGGACCAATCAGGAGACAGCAGCAGCATTTAGACCAATCAGGAGACAGCAGCAGCATTTAGACCAATCAGAAGACGAGAGAGAAATCAGCATAAAAAGTGATGCAGTAAAGGAGAAACAGGCCAGAAACAAAACCAGCCAATCAGAAACAAAACCAGCCAATCAGAACCAGGGGGCGTGTCTTTGCTCTGTCATTCTCGGCAGTGAACTAGCAGCTCACTTTAGCACAGCGCGTCGAGTCGGGCAGCTTTGACACATGATTCTAAGCAGCATGATTCCCACGTCACCAGACTGATGGAGACATTGATAACATGACGGGTCACACAGGGAGGAATCAGCTGGTGGCTGAATTAGGTCAGAGATTCTGGATCCCTGGAGCAAAACGGGCCGTCAGAAAGTCTGATTGTCTGAGCCAGCAGACTATCTGCATAGTCCAGGTGTGCTAAGCAGAAGATCACATCGTACACCTGGCAACCAACGGATGGCAGACCTGGCAACATGTCGGGTCCAACCTGATATCCACAGGTTGGTGGTGAAAAGGAGAAGAGGACAAATCAAAAGATACCAGGTTATTTTTCCACGTCTCACTAAACGAGCAGCACAGTTAGAAGTTGCTCCATCACTCGATTCAGACGTTTGTCTCAACGCTGTTAGGAGATTTACAGCCAGCAGAGGACGAGTTGAAGAAATCTATCAGTGAGTCGAACACAAGCAGGAGGATGAAGACGCTGCAGACGTGAGAAACGGTTCTGAACTCCACAGACGGTGGATGAAGATGGACTCCATCCTTTACTGTGTGAGACTGAAGCCGTCGTCAACAGGAGGCCCAGAACAGCAGCAGCTTCAGGTCTGAATGAGTCAGAGGTGCTAACAGCTCATCAAAGTCCAACCTGATCTGGACTCTCCAACAAAGAACCAGGATGGTAACCATGGAGACAGATCCAGGATATTTCAGAAAAATCTGGAAACGACGGAGTAAAGAAAACCTCTCACAACTCCAAGAACAAAAACAAAATTAAAGGATTCGTCCTTCAGGTCAAAGTGGAAACCAAGAGCAACGATCAGCCTGTGACAGAACCGGGTCTCCTTCAGGAACCTGAAGACGGAAACATTGAACTGTTTTGTTATGGACTTTATAAGATGGGAAACTATTTGAATAATTTGTCTTTAAAAATAGTTTAGGCATCTTAACTGAGAGTTTCACTGATTGTTCCAAAGACATTAACAATCAGCAGCTGGTGATTTAAAAGACTAAACTTTGTAAAGATTTTACTGGTTTGAGGTTGTTAACGTGTTACTGGTGATGTTGGTGGAGCTGAAAGGAAAGAAAGTTTCAGAGCAACAAGATGGAAGTGAAGCCAAACAGTCTTTGACCTCCGTCTCCTTCTGTCTTTAGTTTATTACCGACTCGTTGATAAGATGGTTTTTCTTCTGGTTTATGATCTTCATGTTTCATTCTTTAAAGATTTCAGTGCAAACAATCTATGAATATTACTTTATATATATATAAATATATATACAGTTAGAAATGATTTAATGCTATAAATGCACAAACACTGAATTTAATGTGAACTGCAGTTTATTGCATTATTAGATTAATTTCTAAGCATTTCTACATAAAAGCATTGAAAACATAAAGTTGATCTCTTTACTGTTTGTAGCTGCAGACAAACAGGATCATCATGTTTGTTAGCAACAAGCTGCAGAGCTGCAGGTTCAACAGGCTGAAGCTGCTGAGAAACAAAGGAGCTGCTGAGGTTTTAACATTCAGACATTTCAAATCCAAACAGTTTCTGAAAACATGAGACTGAACACTGAGAATGAAACATGAAATACATTCATGAGGCCTTACAGAGAAAAACTCAAACATATTCAGATGGACAGGTGAACATTTTTCTGGACTTGATTTTATTCTTCTGCATGAATTTATTGTAAGAATCATAAATCAGATTCTTGTGAATGAACAACTTTCTAATGTTTCCAGTTTATTACAGAAAGCTCTCTGAGTTATAGAACTGATGTTTTCTTCCTGTTGTCAGTGGATCCAGTTTCACATCAACAACATTTTCTGTCTCCAGGAGTTTCAGCATCAAAGTTTTTCTTCTTCTTCTGTCTTGGTGGCGTACAGAACAGTAGTGAAGCAGCGCCGCCTCAGAGCTGCAGAAGAAGAAAACATCAAATCACTGAAGCTCCATCATTTAGCCGCAGCTAAGCTAGCCTCTTTAGCACCACTGCTGCTAGCGTGGCTAATGCTAACTGACTAGCCTGAAGCTAACTGTTGCTGCTGGTAACAGATGTTGAACTATAAAATGACTCATTGTTAAAACTTCCTGTCAGTAGAAATGAAATTATTCCATCAATATTGTAGAAATTATGGATCTGATCAGATGTTTCTGTCTCCATGTTCTCCTGAGATAATCTGGATTATCTCTGGATAATCTGGATTCTGTCTGGTTAATCTGGATTATCTCTGGTTAATCTGGATTATCTCTGGTTAATCTGGATTATCTCTGGCTAATCTGGATTTTCTCTGGTTAATCTGGATTTTCTCTGGTTAATCTGGATTTTCTCTGGTTATTCTGGATTTTCTCTGGTTAATCTGGATTTTCTCTGGTTAATCTGGATTCTCTCTGGTTAATCTGGATTCTCTCTGGCTAATCTGGATTAACTCTTGTTAATCTGGATTCTCTCTTGTTAATCTGGATTCTCTCTAGTTAATCTGGGTTCCTCCATCAGATATCAATGTTACATTAATCTGATTCTGTCAGGATTGACTCTGGATGTTTTCATGTTTGTCCATTGAAGAACCACAGAGAAAATGTTGAGTTCCATTCCTAACTAAAATAATATAATCCCTGTCATTTGTTCAAATGATTAACTTTAACCTTATAAATGGACAGTATGATATATAATGTGTTAATCTGACAGAGCATTCATTCATTCATTTCTAAGCTTTAGCATTGGAACCTTATCAGCAGCTAGAAGTGAACTGTATTAGTTAGTGAACATTAGTGAACAGATGCATCATTAGGACCAAGGAGCAAAAACTGCAGATCATTTTAAAGGTAACAAAACAATTCATCATGTTGGGAGCAACTCTTGGAGCCTGGTTGTGTAGTCAGTATGTTCTTTTAGTTTCTTAGGTAAAGTGGACCAATAGCAAACTTAGTCAATATTTCATTACACTTTGGACTCTCTAAAATCAACCACACTACCTCTATTCAGCACCAGGGGGCGGTGGAGGTTCTGAACAGGTTAGAACCGCCCTGAAGGAAAAGGCTGTGAAATCAGAAAACATGGCGGTCTGCGACACGTTTCCACCAGTAACCAGTAAACACTGGCCACCTTCACTGGCCGCCTGCAACCCGCCCACCACATGAACAGGAATTATTTTGATCACCAGCCGTTTTTCTCTCCTTATTTGGAGTCTTTTCAGACCCAAACGGTCCAGTCAAAGTCCCAGAAGCTCTGATCTGAGAACAGAAGCAGAAGTTGGTGGTTTGCATCGTCACTCTGCAGCTTGACGTGTTCCTGTGAAGTCAACTTCATCTCTACTTTTATTGTGATCCTAAGTTTAGAAACTGATAGTTTCTGTTCCTGTGATGAAATGAGACTTCAGGCTGATGGAGACCAGAAGCTGATCAGTTCCTCTGCTCAGTTTAAACATGTCAACATTAATAGGTTTTTATTCATTATTTGGTTATTAGCTGCTGACAGGAGATAAAACCTGATGCTGTTTATGTAGACAGATATATTAAATGCATGAACATCTGTAAAATAATCCCCATTTGAGTTTTGAATTAATTATTATTGTTTCTTCAGACTCTAAAAAATAACATGAACAGAATCTAAAATGGAGGAAATCCTCATTAGGAAACATTTTCTGATCAATCTGAAAATCTAACAGAAACAAAAACACATGAACATCATCACCATTTCCTGTTCCTGGTTTGGTTTTCTTCTGTTTACTCTGGAACGTCCTGATGTTTCTGGAAGTGATGTCATCCTCTCCTCTTCCTCCTTCATCACCTGAAATGAATCCAAAGTTACCAGGAAGTTTTTCAGGAAGATCTGAAAAGATTCAATGAATGAAATCAAGAGATTTAACCAAGAGGTTTGTCTCACCTTTGGTTTTCTGTACAAATATGCAACCAGTTCAACCAGTAAAAGCAGGAAAACCAAAACACAAAGAGATGCACTGGGAAGCAGCACTAGGAGAGAGACGGAGGAAGAACCTGGACCAGGTGGGACTGTAGAGTCAGAGATGTTGGTGGGTTTCTCTAGAAAGAAGAAGCTGCTAAATAACCGTCTGCAGTAAACATCAAGACTCAGAGCTGAAGGAGAAGCTGCTCACCTGAGGAAGAGGAGGAGGAGGAAGGTGGAGAGGTGGTTGGAGGTTTCTCTAGAATAAAAAGGTTTGATTAAATATATCACTAGATTGTGGATTCTCAGACATTATCAATGAGATTTACTATTAGAGGATGACCTCTGACCTTTGACAGAGATCCTGCTGGATGGAGACTCTCCATGACCTCTGATGTTACATTTATAGAGGCCTTCATCAGATTTCTTCACTGAGTTGAGGGTCATGTGACCTGAAGACTCGTTGCCGATGAAGACGCCATCTTTATAGAAAGCAGCTGGGAGGTTGTGGGTTGGATTCCTTGCTCTGCAGCTCAGAGTGACGTCATCTCCCTCCATCACAGGGAGGACAGGACTCTGCAGGATCACTGATCCACCTCAACACAGAGACAAACTACAGCATTTCATCCATTTCCACACAGCTTCAGCAACACTAACTCCACAGTCTGATCTTACCAGAGACAGAGAGCTGGATGCTGCTGCTGCTGCTGCTGCTGCTGCTGCTGCTGCTGCTGCTGCTGCTGCTGCTGCTGCTGCTGCTGCTGGAGGATCCAGACCTGGACTCACACCAGTACACACCAGTATCATCTTGTATTAAGGTGCTGATTTTACAGTTAGAACCAGCTGCTGTTCCCCATCCTTTACATTCAGTCCTGGTCTCTCCGGTTGTGTTTCTCCTCACAGTCCATCCATCAGATCTGTTTTCATCCTCACAGATCAGAGTCACTGATTTATATTCAAAAAACTGAGATCTGCTGGGATTCACAGTCAGATGAACTGGGAGGACTGGGATGAAGAACACATCTGTTATTCCAGCAGTTCTTTTCCTCTGAGAAAATTGATCTAAAAATATTTAAAATGAAATATTACAAACCTTGACCTGATGTCCAGAACAGCAGTGAGATCAGAACTGAAATGAAATAAAAAATGTTATTTTAATAAACTTGTCAGCATAAAGTATTAACCAACATCAGATTCTCTACATAAATGTGATTCATTTATAAAGTTCACATTTAAAGTATTTAAAAAACTTCCTGTGCAAATATTTAAATTTACACATTTTTTTCTTGAACATTTTGTCACGTTGTGCGGTGGTGGAGGTGAGGCAGACACTGAGAAACCCAGGTTTGAATGCAAATGAATGAGTTTAATGATAACACGGACAACGGGGAACCGGACGCCAAGTGCAACGAAGACACAGAGACACAGGTGACACTAAATACACATGAGGTAATCAGGGGAGAGACACACCTGGGAACTAATCAAAGGGATAGACAGGACAACACAGAGACTTGGAGACACAGGAAACTCAAAATAACCACAGAAAACAGAAATCCTGACACATTTAATTTTCTATTCTTCCTTTGGAAATATTAAATCAAACTGAACCAAATATTTTGTGGTTTTATTGGTTTACATCTTGTTATTGATCAATATATTTCCTCATAGTTTTCTGTTTTTTGCGTCATAAATTTCTTGTTTAAGGATTTTCCTGCAGTCAGTTTGAGTTTATACTGACATCATTACACTTTTATTGAACCATTTTTATATTAAATATAAAATAAACTGATTTTAATATTGTGACTGTGAATTAACAGAATCTCCAGACCAACTTTTCTTTTCCCCTCATCTCCATATCAGTTATTAAACATTATTTCTGTACTTACAGATCAGACGCTGAGCAGCTGCTTCCTTCATGGCTGCTGACTTTGACTAGACCAATTCACTAGAGGAGAGTTAGAGGAAGAAACAGAGTCCGCCTCTTCCTGTACACATTATGGTTTTAGCGTGTTTCACCGAAAGCAGCTTTGAGGTAGTTTATACTAAACACTAAGTGATATTAAACTATAAATATTAAACATTGAGGGATATGATAGAAAATCTTATATATTTTAGTGGATTATTTCTGGATACTGTTTTTAAACACAGTATAAATTAACACAATGCATCAGGATAATAAATATTTTTAATGAAACTTTAAACCTGCCTCTCTTTGCAGGGTTCATGTCCTGCAGCCATTAGTGAGAGACGGATCCAACCAAACATCTCAGCACAGAGAAAACATTCTGGACTATTGGCTGGTCAGATTAGAGCTGCAGTTTGTTTTCTTCGTATTTGTTGAAACTGTGATCATGATGTAACAGTTTGATAAGAGACAGATAATCTGTGAAACAATCTATGTCCTACAAACAAACAATCAGAGCCAAGAGGCGGGTCTTAGTGCTGTCAATCACTCCCTATGTGTTGCTGCTCATCCCATCACACAGAGTTGTAGTGGTATAGAAATATACATATTTCTACACATGTAGTTTCCAGGTGAGAAGTTCCTATTGGGTAAAGTGGGCGTGGTAAATAAGAAGCTGCTGGTTCATGTCCTCCTCATGCTGCGTGGCTTCTTGCCATAAACAGCAACAAATCGCTAAGTGTGCTGCAGGCTGCTTTGGTTTCCTGGTGGTATGTGTCCTCTGGCCACACCTGGTCTTGATATTTTAACTTGTATTTTCTATGTTCTTTACTAGTTTTTATTTATTTTGTTTACAGCCCTTTTGATTCTTTATATAACTGTTTATTTATTTGGGCTGACATTGTTTTTCTTTTGTTATATTAGGTTCAGGGGTGTCAATTGATCTAAAAATCAATTTAGATCAGGGCTCTCAAACTCCAGTCCTCGAGGGCCGCAGTCCTGCAGTTTTTAGATGAGCCACAGGTACAAAACACTGGAATGAAATGGTTTAATTACCTCCACCTTGTGTTGATCAGTTCTCCAGAGCCTTAATTATTCTATTCAGGTGGTGCAGCAGAGGCACATCTAAAAGTTGGAGGACTGCGGCCCTCGAGGACTGGAGTTTGAGACGCCTGTTGTAGATAAATAGATTTTTTTTTGCTGTTTTATTATTATTTAATAAATATGACAACCCTTCCAGTGGCGGTGTTGGTGCGGTGACGGTGTCTCCCTCTTCTGTGTACCATGGTTCTTGAGTTTGGGTTTTCTCACTGTGTCTGGTGCTTTAAAGGGTTTTTGTTTGCTATGTTTGATGGATGCCGTCCATATAGAGGCCCCTTCTGCTGGTATCCTCTGCTACTGTAGTTTTTTTTTTCTTTTATAAAGAACACAGATTTTTAAAAGAATATTTTTAATCTATTTAGAATGTAATAAATGTTTTTGTACATTTTAAAACTGTCTCAGATGTTTTACATACCTGCATGTTGAACCTGTGTGCCTTACGAAGAAGGTAAAATTCCTTGAGTGAAATTCCCAGGGTGGTGTTGTTGAGAAACTTATTTTTTTGGGTCCAAAACCTGAAATTGCACAATATTCCTGAGTTCCATCTAGTGTTGCCACCGAGGGATGAGCAGCAACACAGAGTGTTCAGACGAAAGTTTCCTAAGCTACAAAGCGTATAATGTAGCTACATCCAGTGTTTGAGTCGCTTACTTTCTCCTGATTAAATTCTTATTGACAATGTCACCGGAGAAAATACGTTACAGATAGTTTGTTCCAAAAGACGCTCATTCGGTTATATTTCTACAAATACAATATGTCAAAGGTCAATTGTAATAAATATGCAGTGATGGTATAGTTACTTTGAAAAAGTAACTGTAATCAGACTACTAATTACTCCTTGAAAAAGTAACTTAGTTATATTACTGACTACTTGATTTGGAAAGTAACTAAGTTACACTAAAAGTAACTTTTTAGTTACTTTCAGCAGCTGCTAACAACAACACTGTGAAAATCACATTGATCTTTGCCAATACTTAATTGTCAGTTTATAATGGTAACATCAACAATGTGTCTCCACTGATAAGGTTGAACTGAAGAGGAGATTGTACAAAAAACAAAAAACGTGAGTAGTTTGTGTGGTCCACTGTTGTCTGGAAAACTCTAAGAAGGATTTTAAAGCCCCCCCAGCCTCCAGGTTCTGCGTTACGGCCCTGCATTTGGTGTCACAGCACACAGAGCTCCTCCTGCAGCTCACAGCTCAGAGGGCTGCACAGATTTGTGACACTTATCGTAATATTAATAATTATAATGGCGTTAAGTTGCCATTATAATTATTGGCAACTACGGGTTCATTCGTGGCTGTTTTCACGTTTATTGCGCTGTTCATATTGGTCTCGATGTTTGCAGTTTTCTGGAGCGCAACGCGAAGCTCGACGTCATTCAGAGGTAAAACATTAACTTGACATTAACAAAGACACAGCGGGACGGATCATCCGGGAAATGATGGACAGGGAGAGACTGAGTAAGACTCTCTTAATGACGGACAAATTCTGGGATTTATTATGAGTCTCTGCTTATTTCCAAACCCAAATGAGCAACTTCACGTTCAAAAACGAGCCCAAAAAAGCGCAACCAGCAACTCAGTAAATCTGCAAGCGACTTTAAAAAAAATGAAGCCCAAAGCCGCTTGTAATAATCGGACTTGGCGACAGAAACTCAAAATAGTTCCAGTTTTTCCACCAACAAAATGCGCATCTCCCTCCATTGTTTACATTTCTGTTGCATAGAGACGTCGGTCACTCGACAAGACGCGTAGAGGAAATACGATTAAATTACAAAAGAAAATAGTAACGCAGTAACGCAAAAATGATTTTGATAAGTAACTGTAGTCTGACTACTGGATTTGAAATAGCAACACGTTATATTACTCGTTACTGAAAAAAGTGGTCCGACGTCAGTAACGCGTTACAAATTAACGCGTTACTGACATCGCTGTAAATATGTCACACTCTAATTAATTAAATTCCAAACCCAAAATATTTTCATACAATTAACTAATCATGAACTTCACTACCAACTTATTGATGTAGCTTATTTATATCTAACTATATTACAATACTTGACAGAATGGCATAACATTGGGACTTATTTTCTGCCCTGGAGCTTCATGCCTCAGACCACCGACCCACATTAGATAGAAATCTATTATTAATAAAATTATGTAATTAGAATGTTACAAAATGAGTCTATAATAACACGATCTTCTGTAAAGTCTTGTAATTACGGTACACAAGTTAACGTAAGAGGTCGAATTGTATTTTTGGAAACATGACCGAGTGAGCGTTCTTAGGAACAAACTATCTTTGACGTACTTTTCTCCGGTAACCTTGTCAACAGTAATTTAGTCAGGAGAAAGTAAGCGGGTCGTGATCATTGATCGTACATTATACACTTCGTAGCTCGGAAATCGTTCGTCTTTGTAAGTATTTATGTTTTAGGAAGACACAGAAATACGTGTGGCTGTTTTTTCTTTGGTTAAAATATAGAGCAGTGTACGTAATTTTTGAGTGTACCGTTAATATTTTCGTATCGGGTGTTCATGTATATTTTCTTCCGTTATATTTCAGTTATAAAAACGTTCTGAGTGTAGTATTGAGATGAAGCTACTGGTCAGTGATGTGTTTTTTCCTTCTGTTGTATTTCAGTTATAAAAACGTTTCGTTGTATTCCGGTTACTAAATAAACGGTGGCGGTAATGCGCTGCTAAAGTGTTTTTACTAAACTGCAAACAAAATCTAAAAATAAAAGAAGCTGCACTAAGCTAGCTCCACCTCCATATTTTCCCGCCTGTGCAGGGCCCTGTAGTTTATTTGATTAATCCTAATTTCTCCACAATTCTAACTGACTGTTGTGTTTTCAGTTAAACTTCAGGTTTTTGGTGTTTCTTGGAGATATTTTCCACTTGGAAACGTAAATCTAAATTTTGGACGGAAAGATCGACGCAACCAGGAAATGGCTTCTTCTCTGATTGCGTCTCTGTTCCTGGTGTCTGTGGTTTTCTGTCAGTTTGTCTCTGCTGCAGGTGAGATTCAGCCGTTACACACCATAGAAACATACATGGAAGCCTCTTTCCTGTTGTAGCTAACGTGACGTAGAGCCGCCATCTTGGACCGGTCGGTCGCTCCACTCAGTGTTATCTGTTTAACAGGCAATTAATTATCAGCGCGTTTAATTAAGAACAACTCGCTAAATTGCAAAAAGACAAAATAATTCAAAAATATTATAGAGAAACAAAGATGATTCAATAATGGTTAATACTGAATAATATATATTACATTATACATATTGATATGTACATGTATATACATGATACATTTGTATCTATGTAGGTTATTTTCCATGTTTTCTAGCCCTCGTGATTCACCAGCTGAGATTCATCCCGTGCAGTGAATCTGTCTCTCCTTAAAGACATTTCCCACTTCTTCACATCATTGTCTCTGGGAAAACTTCCAAATAATAACAGGAGGTTTTTTTTACGTATCTTACGTTTGATAGAGTGAAAGAATTACATATATATTTATAATGACCAGGGTTTCCCCAGCTCAGCCCAGTGGTCAGGGCGCTAAGGCCCTGAATGATGGCCCGGTCCAAGGCCTGCATAAATCTGCTGCGCTGCGCAGAGATTTAACAAACGGGAGATTTAATTTAATGCTGTTAATGTAGCTTTAGTAGCTCTTCCGTTCCGTGTCTGTTGAGTTTTTAACCAAAGGACACAGAAACTATTTTGGTTGGTCCAGTTAATGGGACGAGATTCTCTGATCGGCTGCATGAATTAACTCTGTCTGACTAAGTGGACAAAGCATTTGATATGGTTTGATGCTTCGTAACCAGAAAAATAATACTAAAAATAATGATCAAATAATATAAAACCAGTGTGAACCAGAACGTGAAGCTCCTCACCAGGCTGAACCTGCATGATGAGGTTAGTGCTGGTTATTTAACCACTAACGGTCCAACCAACCGGACCGCAAACATGAACATTATCGGCGCTGTCAGAGCCGGGCGCTGGGCAGCCTGTTGAGATGGAAAAGCCAAACAAAATTCTTTGTCCACAAATATAAATCATTCTCACCTCTCACTCAACCCACCTCTGAAAACGACTACAAGTTATTCCTGCTGTTCACGTAGAGCTGCACAACCAGAGCCAACACAGTGGGGTTTAAACTCTTACCTTGATCAAAAACTCTGCAGAGAAACATAATTCCTCAGGGGGTTGATGTAAATATCCATACTGGTCAGCCTGTGTCCAGTTTGAATGAAAGGAGGAGCGCGATCCACGCTGAGGTAAACTTAGACATCTAGCTGTTGCAGCGTGTGAGGCAACGCGCAGAGGAGCTAGCGGTATGATTGGTCCAGCTTTAAATGCATAAACTATAAACCTATCGTTTAGCTTTTAGGAATAAATCTGCTCCACCTGTGAAATGCTCAGAGCAACAGAGACGCTTGCAGTCCGGCTTAAAAAAACAACAAAAAACCTTTTTTTCCCCTTAAAAACATAAACAAGAAAGGCTTGGCCTGGCGGTGGGGCTAGTAAAGCATGGCGGGCCGCCAGGTCTATAATATACAGGGGAAAACCCTGGTGACATATAAAATGTTTTATTTCTAATGTTGGCTCTTGTGTATTTCCTGCCCCAAGCAGCCAATGAGGGTCTATTCTTTGAACAGATAAGTAACTGTTAGGGAAGCACAAATTTAAAACCTTGGGCCGATGTTGATATCCAATATTAATATTGATGTTATGGCAGCAATTACCAATATTTTACTTGATCAAACTTTTCATTGATTACTTGACTAATAAAATAATGGTTTGCAGCATCCCTAAAAACATCAAACAGCTTCACCACCAACATGTTATCGGTGCTATTTATGATATCAAGCCAGTTTACATCATTAGTTTGATGCTTTGAGGTGTGACCTCTGACCTCTGTGTCGTTCTCTTCCTGCAGATCCGGTCGCAGTCAAAGCTAAAGCTGGAACAGACGTCACTCTGCCCTGTAAAGCTGCTGGGGGCCAAGCTGTTGTCCAGGCAGAGTGGAGCAGACCCGACCAGGCCTCGGCGCCGGTTCTCCTCTACAAGAACAAGAAGGTGGATGACAACCAGCTGGTTGCCTATAAGGGCCGCTCGTCTCTGGTGGACGCAGAGAAAGGAGACCTGTCTCTGGTGCTGAAGAAAGTGGTGGGCAAAGACACCGGAAAGTATGAGTGCCGAGCCGAGCTGGGAGGAGGAGCTGCAGGCGGAGGAGGAGCGACAGGTGGAGGAGGAACAGGAGGAGGAGGAACAGGAGGTGAAGGAGGAACAGGAGGAACAGGAACAGGAGGAGAAGGAGGAACAGGAGAAGCTTCAGGCCTGACAGGCGGCAAAGGAGGAAGCAGCCGCCACAGTGGAACCATTTTGAAAAGTGAACCAATCAGCATCGTTGTTCTGACAGTGGAAGGTCAGTCTGTTTCTGGATCAGAACCGCCCTCTCTACTCCTGCTGAACCCGGGGGTCAAGGGTCACAGCTACCCACCAGCAGTAGGTAACTGGTTGGTGTGATAGCGCCCCCGCCTGGCGTGGAGGGTGTCTAGTCACAGGATCAAACTGGTGTGGGTCAGGAGGACTGGCCTGTTTTTACCAGAACCAGTCCTGATGCTGGTTCTGGTGAACACACTAAAGAAATAAATCTAGTTTTCCTCTTCAGTTAAATCCTAATAAAGCAATCAGCCAGAAATCAGGAGTAGTCAGCATCATGCTGTGGGAACAACAGCTGAGATCAGCAGGGGGCGCAGTCAGTTCACTGTTCAACCACAAACTAACTTCATCCTTCAACCAAACACCAGCTTCTTCCTTCTGTCACCTGGAGACAAACTGACACAGTAAAACCTGGCAGCCCACCAGGCTGATGATACTCTGGTGAAACTCCAACATCTTTTAAACCTGAAATATTCTCTACAAGCTTCTCATTACAGTCAAAACTGAGTCAAAGTAAATTCTGTGAATATTCAGAACAGTAGTGAAGGTTTCTGCTGTACATGATGTGAGCTGATTTAGTGTCTGGAAGTCTCTGTTTCAGAGCTGAATCAGTTCTCTGCTTCGGTCACAACAACACGTCAACGTTTCCAGTGTTTCCAGTGTTTCCAACGTTTCCAGTGTTTCCAGTGTTTCCAGTGTTTCCAGTGTTTGGATGTTAACCTTTCCAGTGTTTCCAACGTTTCCAGTGTTTCCAGTGTTTCCAGTGTTTGGATGTTAACCTGTCCTGTCTGCTGGCTCCTCTCTGCAGGTGGGTCCAGCCACGGAGGAGACGGCCTGAAACCCAACACCGTCCTGCCAGTGGGCCTGCTGGCTCTGCTGGCTCTGGTCGCTGCACTGCAGTGATCTGCTGCTGCAGCTGCAGGTTCATCCTGCAGGGGGCGCCGAGGCTCTGAAATATTAAACGTTAACTTTAATCTCACAGCAGATTCTTCTACGTCTCTAGATTCTCTCTGAGCTTTTATTGCTTCAACACATCTGAATAATCTTAAAGCTTATTCTCAGTTTACACATGAAGGTGATGTTTTAACATTTTAATAGTAGTGGTTTATAATAACGTCCATTCTTATTAGTTTGAATAAAAACAAATAACAGGAGTGAAATAACAGATTTTATTTTATAAGGTAAATGTCTTGGTTCTGTATCAGTAAACATCTAACTGGTCAGAAAACAAGTTGATATCAAACTGTATTTGGAGAGTTTTATCACATTAGAGGAAACATTATATTTAAGTATGGAAGTTAAAAGTATGAAACTCTCCAGGGCTCCTGTAATTAGCTCCAGTTTCTCTCTTCTCTGCAAGAAAAAAAAAATCCCCACATGATTCTGCCACCAACATGTTTCTCAGAGGTGTTGTGTTTAATGTGATGAACGGCTTTTTGTTTTATATATTTTGTGTCTACTCCCATAAAAAGTACGTAAACTGTTTATGACTTTCTTCAGCCGCAATTTTTCTACTAGCTTCTAAAAACAGTTGGTAGTTTTGTATTTTATCTAATTCATCACTATTTGTGTATCTCATCAATCCCAATAAAACTTAATTATTTTAGAAATGGTCTGACTTTAATAAAATCCTGTACTACAAATACAAACTTTCTTCAGCCCAATAGCCAACTGGGCCAGGTAATACATGAGTCATACTCAGTCAATATTTTCTCCATTACACACCAGCGCCATAAATCTTTGGGTTCAAGTTGAATCATTTCTGTAATGTTTTACTTTACATCTTTGACCACTTCATCACTCTATTATTTTTTGAGAACTGTAGTTTTCTTGGCTTCTGTTACTGGTGGGTTCAATGGCAGATGGGGAAATTTAATCTCCTTACAGGGAAAGTAGGTCCAGCAAACTGCCTAAAGAATAATGATTCTAATTTTAATATAGTCAGAATTTATCACAAAAATATCAAAATGTTGCAAAAATCTTGACGGAACATTATTAGTGCATTTTTCAAGGTTTTGTGGCTCAAAATTTTCTCATTCCAGTTTTTGTTTTTATTGGGAAAGAAAAATGTAAGAATAAAACAACTTTTTTTGCCCTACAAATGGACTGTAAATCTGTAATGATTCAGATGCTTCTGAAATCTTTTCCTTTTGAAAGTTTGAACTTCTCAGGTGGGAGGTTGAATGGACACAACTGGTCAGACATTACGTAGTGATGGGTTTGTGTTCATTAACATCCTCATCTGGCAGGTTCCGTCGCTGCCACACTGCTAAAGACATCAAGTTTAAAACTGAGCCATTACAAATTAAACCTACTCCACCTTTACGCTGTCTGTTGCAAGAAAAGGTGTGTGTGTGTGTTTGGGGGGGGTGGAATCAATCTGTTTTCCATCGCATATTTGCAGGTTGAAGTCACACCTGACAGTGCAAAACATTGCAAGTAAATTGCTCAGTTTTATTTTTGATTATGTCGCAAAGGCAATTATAAGATAATCAAGAAAAAGGTCATTTTGGAGTCACTGTTGCCGGTGAGATGTGCTCCATCAGCTCATGGAAGTCACAGAGGCGGGTCTTCTGCTTACCACGGAGCACGGCTCCAACATGTTTCCTGAGCTTGCAAACCTTTCCCCCGATTCACATGAGCTAAGAGTCCAAAGCCACAATATTTAACTGCTAGGTGGCTTTTTAAATGATCTATTTCAGCATAAATGTGTCTTACAGGGTTAGTGTCTGAATTTGAAAGCACTGCTTGAAAATAAATTCAGAGAAAGATGATTCTTGCTTTTTAAACATTGCTGCATTTGCATTTCTAGTTTTTTTTTTTTTTTGTGTATTTGTGGACAAGTGATTGGGGAAAGTAAGGGCAGACATCAAAAGCAAACAGTAATGACATCAAATGAGACTGCATGAAATGAGTCGCATGTTTCTGCTGTGTTTTGGATTGGCGGTTTGTGTAATTGCTCATTAATATGACAGAGGTTTGTTTTGGCTTGCTGCTCTTCATGGTGGCCCTAGTTTGCATTTGTATGACCTTGTCCAGATCAGGATAGTAGCTGTGTCAGAGCCAGGCGCAGAATCACTAATACACAGCCAGGCAGGCCTTGTTAGTGCACCGGGACAATTAGCAACAACAGGAGAACCGTTTCAGATTTTTCATCTTTCAGATTCAGGTGTTAAATAAACAGTAATGCTCATTTCCTTCGTCTTGCTGTAAGAACTGAATTTAGTTTTTGTGATGCTCAGAAAAGCAGTAGCTGTTTGGAGTCACCCAGAAGGTGGCAAAGTTTTGCAGATGCGCCTTCATTCCTTTTAGTTCCCACAAGAAAATTAAAGTGCTTGTGGCCCATAATCCAATTTTGTTTCTCCCACCCATACACGGAGAGTTTGCAGTGATTGCTTTAGGGAGCGGTGGCAGGGCAATATTAAAAATCTAGCCGTATTATTGTGATTGTATGCGCTTCAGCTAAAGCCTCCTGACTCGGGGATGTGAGCAGAGCTTCTTAAGTGCTCTCCTGGCAGCTTTGTGTTGCTTATAAGACAGGAGCTCTGGATGCAATTCAATTAAGTTTGTAATATACCACAACAAGCTGTAGCTTCTTATTAAATTGTGACAGCGTAGTGATGTAGTCATAATGTAAGCCCGAGTTCTGGCCTGTGATTTTATGTCTTTTTTACTGAGTTTGTGTGATTTGTGTGACGGATCTTTTGGAGTACCACTGATTAGGTCAATTCAAGCACTAATTACATGTTTTAATTTTAATGTTTTTAAATGAAAGACATTATCTTGCTGTGATGTAGTTTTCTGATTTATTCTGATATCTGTTTATGTTCATGTTTCTTGATTATAACATTTAAGACAGTAAAACATGTCAAGATTAGAGTAGAAACAGGACAAGTGATGACATGTAGACAAGTTCAAAATTATAGCTTCACCCAGTTCTACAAACATGCCTTTTAAATAAAGATGCGATCTATTAAAAATTTAACAAAAATAGAATCGGATGATTAGTGAATACTGGTTGTTTAGACATGAAAGGCAAATAAAAGAGCTTAATTATGCTTTCTGCTGAACTAATACTGGGAAAAAACTGCTCAGGTCAGGACAAACGTCCTCAAATAATAAGTTTTGTTTGGTCATGGCTTTTTTTAAGGTGAGAAATTAGAAATTAGCAGAGGAAACTTGCTCTCAGCTTTCTGTAGGATTCAAACTCTACAAATTATCAGTCAATTCAGACTCGCTACAAAACATCTGTTGGTAGAAAACAGCAAAATTCCAAATCAATCAACATTTGCGACCTGAGAGGTTTTAGAACTAAAATGAATAAAAGTAAAATACCACTTAACATTTACTGTCAACTAAAGTCCTAAAATCTAGATAGCCTGTCTGCTTTATTTATTAAACGGAGCTGACTCTATTGCCAGAAATCGTAGAACGCAATGTTTTATTTTTATTTAGTTTAAGATAAATGAGATATTGGTAAAAGTGATCAATATTCAAGGAGCCTGTGTGCATCCTCTAAGTCTCCCTAACTCTTATAAGTAAAGTAAGACCAGAGTTTTAGGTTGGTAGATTTACATTGTGTGCCTCCCTCATTATTACTGGAGACGGTTGGACATTCAGGGAAAGTGACTTTGAATTTGGATGATTAGTGGATGACTATTTGCACTTAATTACTAGAACATTTTTTTAAATTGTTATTCAGAAGTTCACATAATTATAAATGATAAAAAAAATCTCTTAAACTCTTTTAATTGGGTCAAATCTTTTGGGTGTCCTTCCTTCAAACTGGTGGACTGCAGGTTTGCCCACTTTTTCTGACAAATCTCTTGAAAAATTCCTGGCAGTCACCAGTTTTCTAATTGGCTAAGCTGCTGGTTTTGTGATGGCCACTCCAAAACATTGACTTCATTCTTAACATTGACTTCATTCTTAAATCTGCTATATTCTTTGTCTCTTTGTTTATTAGGAAAAATTGTGACCAAGTTTTAACTGATGTCTTGAGATGTTGCTACAATATTTTTATATATAATCTTCAATATAATGCTCCCAAAGGCCCGTCAAGGTGCTGCCACCATGTAATTCACAGTACATGCTCCTGTTTTCCTCTATATGCAACAACAGACATTATGGCCTAGCTCTTAATTTTTTATTTAGTCAGACTCTGGATATGTTTCCAATAATTTAGGTATTTTTCCATGAGTGGGTTGAGTGTAATCTGGCTTTTTCTAATGCTTTTAGAGTAATGGTTTCTTTCACCCCATGTTGGTACAGGACTGGGTTCATTGCAGATAATGACACAATCTCAACAGCTTCAGTGAGCATCTTAACGAGGTCTTTGCTTTTGTTCCATTTCAAACAGAAACATGTTGATATCTGGGAACAGATTTCATCTCCCTCCTGTTTATAACTCAAAGCCAAGTTTAATTGACATGATTTTATGTTTCTTCTTGAAAGTTGTCACCCTGTAATTTATCTGGATGTTGAAGCAAACAGAAAATGACAAATCAAATGGATTTGTCCAATGTCCACGTCTGGTTTGCCATGCCTGGTCTGCACAAAAACACATTTTAATCTGTTGGAGTGACAATATATCAAACTGTGGGTGTTTTTCAATATGATTTACTGTGTGGCATTCACTTCGACTGTAACGCCAGCCGCTGTGTTCTCACTCATATTAACTTCATCCAGCATGAACCATGACTGACCTAAATCTCTGTTCAGTTACAAACATAGAAAAAGAAAATTACCCCCCTTTCAAATTACACCACACTCCGCGTGACATTCATATTCTGAGTCTGAAGCGCGTATGCAAGCCCGCCGTGTCCACTGTGGAACATATGAAGGTGCTCCCAACAAGAGAGCTGGGAAATGAAACGAAATTGATCTGTGCTTTAATATTAAGGCAGTGCTCTCTAATTTTCTTTCATCTCTTTTTTAAGCCCAGACTGACCTTGTGAAATTTAAAAAAATCCCATTTAGTTTTTCCACTAATAATGATTTGAAAAACTGCCCATATAAAAAAGAAATAAGCTAAGTTTCAGCATCAACAAACCTTTGGACAGATTTATTGTTGGACCCAAAGGATTTAAAATTTCTCTTATTTTAGCCTATAATTTTGAATTCTTTGGTTTTAGAAAAAGAGTTATTGATGCATGTAAGTGTATATTGAGTAATCCAAAATGATCACAATAGCATGATACATGAACTGTTTAATGGGATGACTGCCACTGTTTCACGTTACATTTTTCATTCAATGAATAAATTAATAGTTATCAGTTATTTCCTTTAAAAAAAAGTCATTTTCCATGTTCCTCAGTCTGTGTGCTTCACTTGTTCTTTTCCACTGAGCTTAAAATGAGCTCTTCATAATTTGGGTGCTTGTTCTACTGATGGGTCATTGCTCCTGAGAGGTCATCAGAGGCCCATTCTGCTTAATTGAGGTGCATTTGTTTCTGTGAATGATGCTAGTTTCCTAACTGAGGAATATTATAAATGGTTCCCAAAGTGTTTAGACCAGCATATTCATTAGTCATTCTTAGTCATGTGTTTTATGGACAATAAACTGAGCCTGAACAAAATAAATTAACTATGAGTTTTGTAACATAAAGTTTCATTTAAAGGGACAGTATTAGTGTTTTCCAGGCAGATAGTGACATTTTATAGCATAATCAACTAACTATGTTATCTTCAGTTGCTATATATATAAAATATGTCTTAAAAGAAATTTGACTTTGTAATTAAACATCTTGATATTTGGGGACTGTCTTTTTAAAAACTCCTGCTTTCTGAAACTCCGCTTTCAGGAAGTCATCATAATGTCGCTCCTCTATTTACTCTTTAACAATGTTTTTACCAGTGTTGCACTGAAAAGCAGCTTGTATAATGAGCCCAGCAGGTGTAGTTCTGCTAATTGCTCCTGGCTAGTCTGAAGGAGCAGAATGGGGACTAGTAGGGGAGGGGTGTGAATTGCTGCAGTGCTGGAGCTAAGTGTACAGTGGACCCCAGCCTATTTGCAGATTCACCTACAAGGGATTTTTCTGTGGAATGTGACTCCAAGTTATTTGCAAACTTTTTCACAAAGCATATCTAAAATTATTAAAGATGAAAAACAGCTTAGGAAGCTGAAATACTTTGTTGTAATCAGTGTTGGGTAGTAACGGATTACATGTAACGACGTTACGTAATTTAATTACAAAAAAAGAGTAACTGTAATTCGTTACAGTTACATTGAGAAAATATGTAATCCAGTTACAGTTACTTCCGAAAATATTAAAAATTACAAATTTAGTTACATTTTTAAAAAAATATAAACAAAAACCTTTGCGAAATATGTAATGATATTTTTATTGCTTTGCGCCCTTTATCGCCGTTTCCCGCTACGGCTCCTTGTCTCTATCTGTTAGAAAAAATTATCTAGGTTCATTTACTTATGAGTTTATTTAAAAGGTAATGTTTTCATATTATTATTTTGTGTGTTGTTTGTTTGACTTCTTTCTTTTGTGGTACATCAGTAACTGTTTTTAGGATGTTTGCCTGGAGGCTAGAAACATTTACACATTCTTGCGTCTTCAGCTGCTGTGGTCATTAGCTGATTGTTTTATTAGCTTCCTGTGAAACTGATTGGTAATGGTCAGCCTCGTGTCCTTGTAAGGGCACGTCAACAGAAGGTTCCAGATCATCCTGTAGTAAAGGTCTTTGATCCATTGTGTGAAAAAGCCAACCTCTTTCTTTGTAATCATAATAAAAGGCAGTTGGGGACTGAGAGCCAACGGAGTTGATCCCAGACAGTGTTTGACGACGGTTCTCCGTGTCTGGCTCAGCTTCCCTTTTCTGCAGAAAAGCAATTTGTGTCTCTGGTTGATTCCTTGCAGGTTAGGAACTAAAATAGACCCAACATTTTGGAGGCTCGTACGGGATTCCCAACATACCCGCCGCTGACGGAAGGAGAACGACGCGCTGAAACCTGCTGGCAGTCGGGTCTTTTATGGACCTGTCTAAAAAGTCCTGGGAGGTAAATTCCTCGCTAGGCCAGCGTTTTAGGTCACTTTCTTCTGTTGGCGGCTGGTTGACGGGATTCAAACCAAGACAGAGCAGGAATCAACCAAGTAAGTAAATGGTCCGGGTGGTTTTAAGTCCCCCGTTTGACGTAAAGTAAAGTAAAGTAAAGTAAAAAGGGGGCGGTTGTAAGTCCCCCGTTTGTATAAAAAGCACACATGAAGGGAAAGGTAATAAGTGGTGTGACACCTAAAGACAGTGGGAAAAGTGAGTGGTGGGCTTGTTGTGGATAATTCTCCACTCAATCACCCGTTGAGTCGAAGCGAGTATTACAGCAACAAGAACGTGCCACCACTCCACTCTTCCTATCCCTCGTTCTGTAGTGTTCACTCTAGGTTTAATGATCGTGATGAAAACACTGTAAAAAGCCAGGAAACGTAATGTATCTGACTAAATGGAAGAAGAAGTACGGTGTAGATGGCGTGTTGAAAGTTAAACACATTGTGTGTAGGTCTGAAATAAGCGCTAGGTTAAAAAAAAAAAAAAAAAAAAAACTGGTACCAGACAACAGGAAATTATTGGTTATTGCTAGATCCTAATATAAGTTTGAGATATCTCTTTTTAAATGTGCACAAGTTATTTAAAACAGGTTCCTGAAGACTAGAGTTTAAAATTAATTAAATGAAAACATGAAAAAATGTTAACAAAACATTGGAAAATTCCTGAAGCTTCAGTAAAATTTGATAAACAATTGGAGTAAAGAAAAGGATGAGGACAGACTGAAAATTGGTGACCGATGAAATTTTGACTGACTACAAATCTGACCAATTGTTTTGTGTTTTGTGTTTCTGTTTGTGTTACAATTCATGTTGCTGTGAAAGATTGTGTGTGATTGGAGGTATAAATACCACTTGGTATTTTATCTCATATAAAACAGTAGGATTGTAACCAGCAAACCTGTTTTGGATGCAGAGGCAAAGAACTTCCCACTCGAAAGAGTAGAAGTGGAAGTTACCACTACAGGTATTTTTAATTGCTGGCCTACTGAAAAGATCTCCAGTTTTTAGGACTCTAGAGAGTCGACAAACTGGACCAAATTTTTTTAAATGGGGAAAAGTATAAGCAAAAGTAAGCCAACAGACAGCTTAAAAACAAATGACTAGAAATATGTCGAAAATCAGGATCCGCATAAAATAAAACACTTAGATGAATGAATAACAAACTATAATTTTGACAGCCGTCTAAACTCACAAAAATTAACTGTACTGCAGGATGAAATAATAAATGAACACAACTAAAGAATAAGCCAAGAAAATGAGAAAATAGAGGATTATGAAAATAATGTATTTGCAAATAAATAGATGACTAAATACAAAACTTAACTAAATAACTAGCTAGATAAATAAATATAGGAATAAGTAGATGAATATGATAAATGAAAAATATCTAGAAGCTGGAACAAAAGTTGAGAAGGAAAACATGGCCCAGGCAGGACTAAATAAAAAATAAAAAGAGGGGAATGAGAATGTGTTTGAGAATAAAACAGAGAAGATCTTCAGAGCAACTGATTAAATACAGAAAAGTTTGCTAAAATTTCCAACATTTGTTGTTGAAGACCATCCTGTGATTATTCATTAGATCTCCCAAATAAATCTCCACACAGCACTATCTAAACAGAGCTGTGTGGAAGGGGAGAAATGCTGTATTTAGAATTTAGGATAACTCTGCAGTTCAAAATTTCAAAATAAGGTAAAAAAATTATGAAATAGAACTTAATAAATTGACCCTAACAAAAGGATACTTTAGCTTAATTTAAAATATTTAGCTGGAGAAGGCCACAAAGTCAGCAAGACAAACTCCAAATGTGCAAGGAAGAGGAGAAATATTTAGGACATAACTTAAAGTGCAGGAGGAAGAACTATTATGCAAGAGAGAAAAACTGTAATTTTGCAAGAACTAAAAACCCCTGACTAAAAGTAAATTATGTAATTTTTGGGTCTAACAAACTATTTCAGGAATTGGGTACCAAATTATGTAGAAATAACTGCACCTTTATACAGCTTAATGTATGAAAACGATCTCAAAATGACATCATTATTGAAATGGATGGATGAGGCAGAACAGGTATTTTGTTCAATTAAACGAGTTCTTATGTCTAGCACTGCATTGGCATTACCAGATTACATAAAAGTCATTTTATGACCTCAGTGTTGGTACAACAGTATGGAGATAAACAAATAAAATAAGAAAAAAACTAAAACATATGGTTAGAAACTGTCCTGAAAAACACCACACCTGAGGATCAGCTCTGAGTGCACCAGACTCATATAATGAAACATCGTCCCCTAAATTTAATGAAGTGAATGAAATGGAAATTGATCAAACAAAGGAAGTAGTTGCAACCTCCACACACAGCAGCTCAACAGGGTAGAACAGACAAGAGCTGCAGCTGTGTTGTAACTCCTACCCCCACTAGATTCAACTGACCACCATATGAAGCCCCAGTGGCAAAACACTAGTGTGTGTAAAAAGAAACTTTAGAAGTAAGAAACAGAAGACTCCCAAATTTTAAATTTAGATGACATTGGAACATATTCTATGATACAATCCTAATGGAGCAGCAGAACAGTCTCCATATATGTATGTTTTTATCCTTGTAATATAGGACAGCAGAAGAATTAGGAGTTTCTCCTGAAATCCTTATCAGCTCTCTTTCCTGCCATAAAACCATCCACTCCAAAAGGTCAGGAAAGTTCATGAAGGAGGTGTGAAGCAGCCCATCTGACTGTAGAGACAAAGCAAGTTGGATGAAGTTTTAGTTTCTTAAAAATTCAGATAACCATTTTCTATTTAGAGCGGATCGTTTAAGCAAATAAATAAATAGTGAGTAATAAAGTAATATGGAAAATATTAAATGTAAATTTTTAGCATCAAAATGCTGAGTCTCAATTGGTAAACATGCTTTGTCGAACATTAGTTAAAAAACCTTTAGGAAAAGTTGGTAAAAAAGAAATTATATTTCTTAAAATGTTTCACGTATGTAAAGAAAATAATAATTTGGTATTGTGATCCTTTGAGAGGACATTATCTAGCTAAATATTTAAATTCATGCTTTGATGAGAACAAGCCTGTTTTGTCAAATTAACACAGAATGCTTTAATGTTTTAATGATTTGACATTATAGAAATTATCTTGGGTTGCTCTGGTTACCCCTGAATATTGAGAAGAAGCTAAAAGACAAATAAACTGTAATGTGAAGTGTTTTGGAGAAATAGAGTCATCTTTGAGGTTTAAATCATGCTGAAATAAATTACTCTGTTTGTTTTGAAAGTTTACCTTTTAGGAAAAAGGGCAGAATTGAATATGGGTAGAATTTTCTGGTAAACTAATTAACCTGTTTCATTGAAATCTTTATTTGAAGTAGTAGACATTGTGATACATTAGCAGATAATGCATCAACAGGGTGAGATTACGTTATGGATTTTCCTTTTATGTTACTTAATTAGATTACTGAAACTTATATTCCTTAAACAAAAAAAAAAGGTATTTTGAAGAACATGTCTGATATGTGCTAAACATAACTCACAGGGAAAATCAAAAAGTGAAAGGAAAGATATTGTCTGCTGAAAATATATTCTTATTTTAAATGGATTTGAGTTGTTTTCCATTAAAAGATGTTCTGACAATGGGCTAAAGTATTTTGAAAAAGATAATTTCAATAGATATGGTATATTTGGACAAATTTCTAGTGATAATGAAGGACATTTTGGTTAATTAACATGGAAAATTTATAGAAATTATTGTGCTACCCATTTTCAGAGCACTAATTTAATGGATTAAGAATGGTTTAAGAAATGTTTAGAAGAAAACAGACAAGCTGTAGACAAAATATCTGTTATTGATTAAGTTATACACTAATCAGTAGGAGTACTCAAGTGGGTCTGAGATGTGGGACTATAATGATTTTTCCTAAACTTGATTTTTGTTTTGATTTACATCCATTTAAAATGACTGTGAATAAAACTTAAAATTCTGCTACCAGTAAAAGACCTAGAGAAAAAGTGGTGTATCTAGAAAATGTCTGGATTTGTTAAGTTATGCATTAACTGTAATAATTACCCCATGTTTAATTCTTTTGGAAACTTTGTTTAAGAAATTATATAGAATGCTTTAGACAAACAGTAAGATCTAGTTTGTTCAATAAAAGTAATTTAGACTGGACTGTTAATCCACACTGATATTCACAGTTCGATTGACGGTAACTGTAGGTTTTTTCAACTACATTTGATCTTCGATTTTTTGTTTTGGAATTGTATTACAAGATTTGTTTAAAATGAAGATCTGCATATGCTTAACATTTAGGGAAACATCAATTTTGAAACATGTCTTTTGAAGCAGGGTTTCTGTGTTTTCCATTTGTTGGAGGTGTAGTATTGTAATAATAGAAACGTAAATTGAGTGGGCCACATCCACCATTTAATGAGCAGAAATGAGTAAAACTGGACAAGCAGAGGCTTCGCATGACGAGTTGCTCATGGCTTTCTACACACAGAATGCTGTTGTCTATGAAGAAGCGTGCGATTGCTTGGAGAAGCAGTTCCACCTTTATTTTGAGACGATAGCAGCCACAGTTGGAGACGAGCGGTGGAGAATTCACTCCGACACAGAGTGAATTGAAGATTGTGTTGAAAACACAAATGGACAAATGAATGATGTCCTTGGAAAATCTGATTTCTGTTTTGTCATTGCAGTTTTGCAGCTGTTCTAGCGTCCTGTGGATGTGGTCTCATTCAAAGTTTGCGTTCTTTGATAAAAGAGTAAAGTAATTTCACCTGATGGAAAATAACAAAGCCCAAATTTACCCTTTTAATTTAAGCCATTGTTTGATTATGCTGACATTGATGACGATGACACTAGAGAATGTTGTACTTATATTTCTGATGCTAATGAAACCCATATTGATGAAGCAATGTCTGCCTTATAAAACCTGTAACAGGCCATGTCTCAGGATGCTGTGCCCTCACGAGAGGAATTTCTTTCTTATAGCTTATATTTGGACCAGGGTGGCATCTGCTGTTGAAATTAATGTCTTTTATTGTTATTCTTTTCTTGTTTTGTATTTGTACTGCCTGAATAATCCCATGTCCAAAATCAATGATAGTTAAAACTGTTGGAAAAGTTATGTATCAGTATCAACTTGTTGCCTCCATCTCTGAAGGAAACCCCGATGTCTAACATTGTAACGGATGCTTATTGAAAATGTGCCAGTAAGAAATGTATTCCTGATGTTTGTGTTGGACTTCAAAATAATAATATGAAAAACAGGAGGGAATGTTAGAAAAAATTATCTAGGTTCATTTACTTATGAGTTTATTTAAAAGGTAATGTTTTCATATTATTATTTTGTGTGTTGTTTGTTTGACTTCTTTCTTTTGTGGTACATCAGTAACTGTTTTTAGGATGTTTGCCTGGAGGCTAGAAACATTTACACATTCTTGCGTCTTCAGCTGCTGTGGTCATTAGCTGATTGTTTTATTAGCTTCCTGTGAAACTGATTGGTAATGGTCAGCCTCGTGTCCTTGTAAGGGCACGTCAACAGAAGGTTCCAGATCATCCTGTAGTAAAGGTCTTTGATCCATTGTGTGAAAAAGCCAACCTCTTTCTTTGTAATCATAATAAAAGGCAGTTGGGGACTGAGAGCCAACGGAGTTGATCCCAGACAGTGTTTGACGACGGTTCTCCGTGTCTGGCTCAGCTTCCCTTTTCTGCAGAAAAGCAATTTGTGTCTCTGGTTGATTCCTTGCAGGTTAGGAACTAAAATAGACCCAACACTATCATAGCCGCAATGCCACTCTGATGTTCCATCCTGTGCTGGCGGAGCCTCCTGGAGGAACAGCAAGCGAGCGGACGGTTCCATTTCAGCTCAAGAAGCGCTTCAAAAATGACAACCTTCCAGCACTGGAAATATAAGGAGCATTTTATTTATGTAACCCAGGCTCTCCCTCTTCAGACCTGCAGCTGGTGGAAGACACCTTATGGGCTCTGCGTTGTGTTTCTTTTCGTGAAAGTGGGGTGTGTTCGGTGCAAAACAAGATGCAATCTGCAGCCAACTGGCACACTGAACAAACAGAACAAAAGATCGGCATACCAACGCAATGTATATTTTACACCGGGCTAGCGGAGCTGCTGCTTACCTTACAGGCAGTAAACACACTGTAAGAAATTCTTCTTCTTCTTCTTCTTCTTTTCTATTATGGCGGATCACAAGCAACTTTAAGGTGCATACCGCCACCTACTGTACATGAGTGTGTAGCTGCATTACTTCACATCTATTAAATTCTATTTTTTAATTTTGTATTCTTAAGATAAATAAACAATGCTTTCCTTAATTTGTGAATATCTGTTATGTTTCCTTCATTTCCTAATATACCTTTAAGATTCCATTCATGCCCTATACTTCTTCTCTTTAATTCTTTCCTTTTGTGTTCATATGACTTACAGTTCATCAGTATGTGTTCTACATTTTCTTTCTCTCCACATCTCTCACATTTATCATTATTTTTCCTCCCTATTAAATAAAGTATGTCATTTAAGTAGGTATGACCTATTCTTAATCTACTAATTATTATTTCTTCTCTTCTGTTTCTTTCATTAATGCTTCGAATTTGAACTGACTTTTGTACTTCATATAATCTTCTTCCTTTCTTATCTTCATTCCACATTTTTTGCCATTCCTCCATTTCTTTACTTTTAATAAGTGATTTCCCTTCCCCTTTCCCAAAAGGAATTAACATTGCTATTTCTCCCTCTAAAGCCCTTTTAGCTAATTTATCTGCCTTTTCATTGCCTTTTACTCCTTCATGTGCTGGCACCCAACAAAACCAAACATCAATGCCACCCCTATATAATCTAAATAAAATATGATGAATTTCTAATACCAGATCTTTTCTATTATTTCCTTCTCCCTTGATACTTTCTACTACTGCTTTGGAATCTGTGCACACCACCACCCTGTCTGGTCGAATCTCCTCCACCCACTGTAAGCTTAATATAACTGCCACCATTTCTGCTGTAAAAACCGACAATTGATCTGATATTCTTTTATAAATACATTTTTTAAACTCTGGAATATATATTCCTATTCCCACATATCCTTTTAAATTCTTAGAACCATCTGTATAAATTTTAAGGTAATTATTATATGTAGTTCTTAAATAAATATCAGTCTTTATCCCTATTTCATTTAAATTCCAATCATTTTCATTATGCTAATTTTCAAATCTACATTAACCTCTGGTATTAACCATGGAGGAATAACGCTAGTTGGATTAAACTGAGCTATTTCCTTGTCCTCCAATCCATACATTTTAATCCATTTCCTAACCATCCATCCAAATCCATTACTTTGGAACTTCACATATTCCCAACAATTTTGTAAGATAATTGAATTCACATTATCATCTATATTACTTTTAATTTTCATCCAATATGCTAAAGCTAGTTTAATTCTCCTCATTTCCAGAGGAGTTTCCCCAGTTTCAATTAAAAGAGCATTAATAGGTGTTGTTTTTATTGCTCCTATACGTAAAGCTCTACACTGTAATCTTTCTATTCTTTGTAATGACGTTTTAGCTGCTGCTCCATATATAATACTGCCATAATCTATTATTGCTCTCATGAGAGCCCTGTATATGCTTAATAATGACTGTCTATCTGCCCCCCAATTATTTCCAGCCACAGCCTTTAATAGATTAATAACATTTTTACACTTTGTTTCTAATTTATCTATATGTGTTTTCCATGAGTAAGAACTGTCCAACCATAAACCTAGATATTTATATTCTGTTACTCTTTCTAAAGTCTGTCCATATAATGTTATTGTTTCTATATTAATATTTCTCTTCTTTGTGACAACCATATAACAAGACTTGCTTGCTGATAATTTAAAACCCCATTCATAAGACCATTTTTCTACTTTACTAATTGCTTTTTAAATATTTCCTACCACATGTTTTATATTCTTCCCCCTCATCCATATGGCCCCATCATCTGCATATAGTGCAGATTTTATACATTTACCAGTATCATAGAAAATATCATTGATCATAATATTAAACAAAATTGGACTAATTACACTACCTTGAGGTATTCCATTTTCAACATTAAATTCATTTGAATAGTCATTCCCAATTTTTACTCTTATTTTTCTATCTAGCAGAAAATTTGCTATCCAATTATACATTCTCCCACCTATTCCCATCTGTTTCATTTTTATAAGTAATCCTTCTTTCCATAGTGAGTCATATGCTTTTTCTATGTCAAAAAATACTATAATCATTATTTCCTTCATTTTTAAAGCTTTCTCTATGTCATTACTGACTCTAGTTAGAGCATCCATTGTTGATTTTCCTGTTCTGAAACCACATTGGTATCCATTAATTAGATTATTCTTCTCAAGGAAGTATCCTAATCTATTAACCATTATTTTCTCCATCCATTTACTTAAATGAGAAGTAAGAGCTATTGGTCTATAATTATTTGGACAGGTAGGATCTTTACCTGGCTTATTAAATGGTAAAATGATTGCCCTTTTCCAACTATTTGGTATCGATCCTTCTTTCCATATTTTATTAAATAATTTTAATATTAATTTCAGTGTTACTTCCGGTATTTGTCGAAACATAGCGTAGCATAATTGATCCTCCCCTGGAGCTGAATATCCTGTCCCTTTCAATACTGTTTTTATTTCTTTCATGGTTATATTCATATCTAATGTTGACATAGATTTTTGACATTTTTCTAGTGAATTTTTATGATTTCCTAGTTTTTGAATCATCTGCCTTCTATGAGTATCTGTCAAGTGATCACCACTATGAACTGCCGCAAATGTCTCACCTAATAACTCTGCCTTATCTTTATTTAAAACCAAAACCTCCTGTCCTCTGACTAAGGATGGAATATTAACATTGTTCTTTTTCCCCATCATTTTTCTTAACATTGACCAAACATTCTGTAAATTTATTTCTGAACCTATTGATGAACAATAGTCTCTCCATGTTTTCTTTTTTGCATCCTTTATGGTTTTCCGAGCCTTTGCTCTTTTCCTTTTATAATCAATAAGGTTTTCGATTGTTAAATTTTTCTGTAATATTTTAAAAGCTTTATTACGATCTTTAATTGTTTTACTACATTCATTATTCCACCAAGGAACTACTTTCTTCTGACCTTTCACTTTTATTTTTGGAATGCTATAATTTGCAGCATTTAAAATATGTTCTACTATTTGATTTGTACATTCTTCAATATTACCTTTTAATGTTACTATATGACTTGTTTCTTCACATTTTGTTTTAAATTTAAACCAATCAGCTTTATTAAAGCACCATCTTATTAATGTTAACTCTTCTTGTCTATTTATATTATCATTAATTATTGTACTCACTGGAAAGTGATCACTCCCTAGTGTAGACTCCCATTTAACATCCCATTCACATGCACTAACTAGGCAGTTAGATAATGTAATATCTAGACATGAAACTGTATTTTTATGTATATTTACTCTTGTACCTTTTCCATTATTAAGACAAACTAATGACCTTTCATCCATTAATTCTTCCACTATTTTACCATTATGATCTGTCTTCTTGCTACCCCATAGACTGTTGTGAGCATTAAAATCTCCACACCAAACTTCTCTTCTATGAATTTTCCCTATTTCCTTAAACATTTCACTATCAAGATTTTTACATGGATTATAATAATTTATGATTTTAATATTTCCGTGTTTCTTTAAATTAAATATTTCTATATTAATACATTCTAATTGTTTATTTAATGAGTCTTTCTTATAAGCTATTCCTTCCTTAATTAAGGTGGCACATCCTCCACCACTACCATTACTTCTATCCTGTCTTTCTATGTTATATCCAGGAATTTTAAAATCTAAGTTTGAGTTTAACCATGTTTCTTGTATACATATTACATCTGGTATTATTTCTAAATCATAAATATACTTTTTAAATTCTTGTCCATTAGCTATTAAACTTCTGGCATTCCATTGAAGAATATGAAGAACCATTAGAAAAGCTTGTATCCTAATCCTGACCATTTTCTGTTATTTCAGTGGCACTCAAAATGGTATGAATCTGATCTGCTTGAATTTCTTTCATATCTAGGAACCTCCCTGCTGCTGTTACTATTGCTTTTATTTTATCACTTTTCTTCTTCATTTGGACTGTAACATTAATAATATGACATATAAATGCTACAAAGTTTTCTTTTTCACCATCATTGTATTTTCCTCTATTTTACATTTATGTGAACATATATTATTCGTATTTGTTGTTGGCATTAGTATTTGTCTCTGATCATTCTGTCCTTGATTTGTGTTCCGAGAAGTGTAACTTTGGTCTGTTTCTCCCAGCCTTATTCCTCTTGTACTATCTTTCTTTACTCTTTTTAATGCTTCTGCATAAGAAACTCTTTCTGTTATCTTAATTTTCTGGGCTTCTCTAGCTTCCCTTTGAACTATACATCCACCATAGGCTGCACTGTGATCACCTCCACAGTTACAGCATTTAATTTTAGCGTCTTTGTCACATTTTCCAAATTCATGTGGACCTCCACATCTTGCACATCTAATTTTTCCCTTACATTCTTTTGCAATGTGTCCCATTCTTTGACAGGTAAAACATCTGAGCGGTTTCGGGATGTACTCTCTAACTTTATAGTTCATGAATCCTAGCTGAATGTTTTCTGGCATGTTGTTTTCAAACTGTAATATCACAGCCATAGTATCTTTGAGTTCCCCTTCTCTTCTACTTTTAATCCTGATGGCATTTGTTATTTTCCCTCCTTTGATTTCATTCTTCACCTCCTCCATTGTCATTTCAAGTGGGACTCCTGAAATTACTCCTCTCAACCTTGCCATATAACCTGGTATATATGATTTAATTCTTTCTCCCATCAGAGTTTTCATTTTGATTATATTCTGTTGTTGTGCCTCACTGATAGCTTGTATTATCACTTTTCTGTTGTTCATGATTCTAGCCGTTTTGATTTTTCCTATCTCTACCTCTATTGCTTTGGTTATCTTTATCGGATGAATATAACCCCTTTCTTGCTGAAATTCCACCACAACTTTGTATTCTACTTCTGTATTACTATTATCTTGTTCTCGCGAACTCACTCTTTGGTTTATTTTTGTCCTTTTACTGCCTTCCGCTCCTGGCTCACTTTCATCCGACCAACTTCTTGCTCTTTCATGTCTCTTTCTGATTGTTCTTTTCATTTTTGCTGACCTCGCTATCATCCACTCCATTTCATTTCCACTATTTCCTCCTGATGTAGAAGCCATGCTACTACAGTCAATGTACAGCTTATGTGATCCACCAAATCAGCTCCTACCGCCTTCTTTGTTTGTTGTGTTCAAATGTCCGCCTTCCGGGTTCAATCTCCGTTCCCCCCAGCTCAGCTGTCTGCTGCTGTGGGACGTCTTCTTCTTCTTCTTCTTCTTCTTCTTCTTCCCACTGTAAGAAATACAGCAGCTCGCGCGCAAAAACCCCCTGCACTACGGTGTCCCCGGCAGGACAAACATCTCGGAATTGTGGTAATACCAGCAATTACAGAAAACAATAGTACCCTCTTCTGTAACATTTATGCACTGCTTTACATTTACATCTGTGAAAATGGCTCAAATTTAACCGTGCAGTGCAATAAGTGTTTGCCAGCTATCAAGAACTTGTCCACGTCAAAGCAATCTATGTCAAACCTGAGGAAACATTTAGAGGTAATTGCAGCTCACTGATAAACGAAGCGTATTGTTTTACGAATATTTGACTGTTTGGTGTTGATGCATGACAAACGTAGGAATGTATTCTTTCCCATGAGACATTGTATGCAATGTGCTAGTGTTATGGTTTTCATAAACATAAAGTAAACTAGAAAATTCCTGAAGAAATTTAACTGGGGCCTGCCAAAGTGTGCCCGTTGGTTTGGACCCAGGGTTCTGATGCTAAAAATTAGCATCAATGCTAAGCTTAGCTGAATAGTAGTCATTAGCTTGTGGAAAGTCACAAGTATGTTAAGTAAGCTGGACGTGCACCATTCAGTCTGTTAAAATGAGTCTATAAACTGAAATTAGCCAAAATGCTAATGTAAGCCTAAATACTTTCAGCAGCATGTGGGGTATCATCAGAATGTTCTCTATAATTTACTTAGTCCATTCAGTATACTAAACATGGCTATTAAGTCAGAAAAATAGGTAATATCTTATTTAAGCTAAAAGGCTAATGCTAATAAACTGCCTTGCTATGCAGTTCCCTAACCTGAGAGAACCAGATAATGCAGAATCATATTATTGCCTGTGGCGGTGCACTAACCTGCAGTGCACTAAGAAAAATAAAATGTTGAACATGGGTCAATACTCATTAAAATCTTAAAGTAATCAAAAAGTAATCAAAAGTAATTAGTTACATTACTTTTTAAAAGTAATCGAAAAAGTTACACTACAATTACATTTTAAACAAGGTAACTTGTAACTGTAACGGATTACATTTTTAAAGTAACTTACCCAACACTGGTTGTAATGCAATATAAAATAATGCTGCTTCTAAAGAAAAGCATGGGTTCCAATTGAATTAAGATTTTTAAATATTCTGATTATCTTATGCCTCAGATTCAACATCTTTAACCAGATAATATCTATCCTCTGTTGTGATGGTCATGTAAACTTTACTTTGTCTTTAGCAGATGTTTATTCTGACCCCTTCTCACTTCAGTCCTTTGTTGGTTCATCGCCACTTTTCTTACCCAAAAATCCTAAACAAACCATTTCAGACCTCTTTACCGAAAACCACCAGTTTGCTGTTCTACTTTAGTTAAGTATTCTCATAAATCATCCATTACGATTAATAAAAATGCTTTAATCCCATGCATTTTTAAATACAATTATATCATATTTTAAACTAAAGGAGTATGAAATGTGACTGAAATAACAATCACATATCTGTAAATATTATTTAATTGACTCGATGATCCGCATTGTGTTACAATGGACTCACTAGAATATAGAAAATAATTTTAAGTCATTGAGCTTAAAACCACATTTTGAAAAGTGGTTTCAAAATGTCCCATGTGGAGGTGATACTTCACGCCTGGTTGGTATCCTGAGGCAGATGGTTGTTTCTGTGGAAGAAGTTGGGAAAAACATCAGCAAAATTGTAAAGTTATAAAAAGCTAACTGGACAGAATGAATGGCACATTTCTCAGACGTTATCTTTGTAGTTGATTATTAACCACTAAATCCTTTTTCGCCACTACTTTCCTGTGGAGGACTTTTTTTTTCTCCATATATGTGAAATATTCTATTCTATTAGTATTCTTTTCTGAAAATCTGTACTGCCTTTCTTAATAAGAACTAAGGGATTTTACAATTGTCTTTTTTTAAACAACCTCGCTTACAGACCTCTGTGAGGGAAGTTGCAAGTTTTAATTGTGCAAGATTTCTGCAGTTCATGTTGTCTTTCATCGATGACCGTTCCTCTGTATGTTTACTCAAACTTAGTCATGCATATTTTTCTGCGTAAGTTTCTGTCTGTATGCAAATTTCACTGATACACCATTTTATTTTTGCACTTTAAAGATGGAACTCAGTACTTCCTCTTCCGTGTGTTCAGAAATATCTTTTGAATAAAACAACTAACACAAAGCGACACTTTAATTGCTTAACTTTATAGAAGACATTTGAAAAGGAGGGGCTAAAATTACACAGTTTTTGAAGCTTTCCTGCCTTTCTATTTTAAACTAGTTATATTATCCCTATTGTTTCCCTTACTTTTCTAAATGATTAGAGGAAGGACTGTTTTAGATTAAAAAGTTCTTTTGAATGTCTTGTTTTATATAATAAGTTGAGCGCCTCTCTGTTCAGGTATGAAATTCAGGACCCACATCTGGTTGAGGAAAGTGTCCTGAAGGTCTTGAAGGAGAAGACGGACTTTGCCGACTACAGGCCCAGACCCTTCAACATGCGTGAATTCTACGAGCGAATGGGCCACGATATAAAGGAAATGCTGCTGTCTTGCTCCTACAGAGGGACGGAGTGCAGCGCTGAACACTTCAAAGTGTTAAGTCTTAATACTTACACAAAATATTACCAAAGATTTCTGATTATTTTCTAGTGCAAACGTCTTAGTACACTTGAATTAAGACAAAACTAACTTACTATTAACTTTTCAGCAAGACAGTGGTGCTTGTTTAGAATCAATAAATCCTTAATTTTAATTTTGATTTTTGTTTTTTCGTTGCTCAGCAGTTGTAATAAATTGCCTCATAGGGCTTGTTGAACAAGAGCTGCTTATTACTATTGATGCAGGACTGATAAGTGCATTGATTCTCTATTAGACTTTAAATTCTGTGCAACAGAGTATTGGAGGAGGCTGATATTTCTTTTCACATTTGTGGCATGTCATTAATGACATCTTTAAAAGTGTGTTGAATAGATGATTTCAATTTCCTCAACCAGTCTACATCATTTAGTGGAGTTTATTTTTTAATACCACTAAGTCACAGCAGAAAATCATCTCAGCGAAGTTTAAGTAAAATTAAACTTTTGAAAATACAGCCTTGATAGAACTCCTTTGGGTGACTCTTTATTAGTTTTTCATCTTTGTGAAACAGTTTTTGATCTAAAAGGCAGAGATGTGTAATGCCAAAACAAAACGTGGTGTAATGTTTCACTGATACGGTGTTTAGTTTGATTAGAAGCAGGTCGGTAACATGAGCGTCCCTCAGAGTCCTCTAGAAATAAGCAAGAGGCGTTTTAACATCAAGTGAAAAATACTTAGTGTAAGTAAAACATTAAAACTCATCATTATTTCACTGGAAAACTGAAGATTTCATCAAACTGTCCAGATATATTTGTCCTGTCTACATTGTTGACGTTGTTTTACTTTTCCGTACATGTTAAATACTTCTCTTTAAATGTTTTTGGTTTTCATAATTATGGCTATAGAAGCAGAAGCCATGGTAAATATTTCTGCAGCACGTTTGTTTTCACATTAACATGGATGTGATTTGAACAAATGCTCAAACAGATTTTTAATGAAGATGAGTGATGTCTTACCATTTCTGTGTCTTATGAGAAATATAAATCAAAGTAATATATTTTTGGAAATCTATCCCTCTGTGCCCTTCATAGTTTCTTAAGGGTGAAACATCTCATGATCCTCCAACCCCCATTCCTATAAAAGCATGTAGTGCAGCAATACCCACATCATTTGGCTCCTCTAATCTGCTGATGTGTCCACATTAAGTCTAGGTAGTTGTGTTTATGGCAGATGGTGCATAATATGGCTGTACTGTATTAGTGCAGTGGAGGAAATGGTGAACAGCTCAGCAGAAAGTAACTAATGGTGTGGAAAAAATCTCCAGTGTGATAGAAAGTGTGACAAAAAGAAATGATAACAGCAACCCTGATTCTCACTGTGTGGAGCTTCTGCAGGTTTGTTCTCAGCCTCTATGTTTTGCTAACGGACATCGATACATTATGCTGCTTCGTCAGAAGCAGAAAATGGGAATTAAGTTGATTTAACTTGACAAATTACCAAAAAGTTTTGATTTTAGATGATATTTGCTTTTATTTTCACTGCATCGTAAACATACCATGAGTACTGTATCACCACCTATGGCTGGGTGTTTAAATGTAAAATAAACTTGTAAGCTTAATAACTTTAATTCATATATTTTACAGTCTCAACAACGCTCAGCCAATGAGTGAAGATCCTCTGACACAGCAAGACGATCTGCAGCCAGAGCAGCGACCCGCCCACCAACACATCCTCCATCTGGTTCTGATCCAGAATCTGGATCAGAACTGATCAGAACCTTCTGATCGAACACTTTGTCTCCACAGCCAGGAGTCAGCAGATCATCTGCAGATGAAGAAACAGAAATAATAGAAAACTGATTTTACTGGATGATTAATTGTCCCAGAACTTATTGTGATAATAATATTGTATTGAGACCTTTTTAATGACAGTGGTAATGGAATAATAATATAAGAACACATTAATAATCAATAAACTAATTTCTAATGATCATAACATTGGAACTGAAAAACTAAATAAACAAACAATATTAAAAAATAAAATGGATCATGAAGTCTCTGGAAACAAAATTGTCATTTAAAGAAAGATCAAACTGAGACCAAAACACCAGACTGAAGAGTTTATCTTCCAGAACAAACAGAAGATAACAGAGAAATCAGATAATACCAAGAGTCAGAGTTCATCTGAGGGCTTCTGTGATTTAATGCACTTCTTTCCCAATAATTACAAATACCTAAAGGCTCTGAACTGGGAGCTTCATTAACAGCACAAAGTGTTGCTCAGCACTGATTGGACTATGTCCTGCACGTTTATAAACGTCGACACAGTAAAGTTACACCGCTGTGCAAAGTAAAGTGCAGCACAGTAAAGCTACATATAACGGTGGCAAACAATCAAATGACATATTGTGATTGAGTTTGCAACATTTTAACTTAACAATTGTTACAAAGTAACAGTTAGTGGTATCGCTACACAGCCGTTAGAACAAAAGAGGACAAAACAACATTCGTTCCACCACCGTCATCACCTATCAACTCAGAGTGATACTGACCCCCCTCTGCAACCACGTCAGTTTCAAACCTTCATTTCAGCCACAGTTCTAAGTCTTCAGAATTCACTCAAGTCAGTATATTTTTTTATATTCTGGGAAAGAAGAGAAAACAAATCAGAACCTCTTCAACTCCCTCTCTTTCTCTCTCTGCAGTCCTAAACGTAAAAATAAAAACAATGTTCAACCCAGCTGTCCTGAACTAGCACTGGCTAGTAAAAAGAAAAGGAAATTATAATAAAACTGTTTTTAAAAATCCACAATGATGGTCAAAACTGCAAAATAATACACTAACAAACAATAATAAACAATAGAAACTTTTACATGTGTAACAGGTGGCACCATTAGGTGTCGCTCTTTCTATTGTTTGAGCCTCCATAAAAGGGAAGCTAGAAGGATGGTGGCAAAGTATCAATTTCCTGTGTGTCAGACCAGCTGTGTGTTGGGTGTTTGCTGGCTGTGGAGTTGATTGCTGATGGTGTTCGGACTGTATCATTACCTGGGCGTGGGTGTTCGTTGCCGCAGGTAGGTTTTATACTTGGTCTTTTTTAATAAAAACTAATTGTATGTTTATATATTGTTTTATATTTTTGTCAGGGTTACACCAGATCGGCTACTCCACGGTTTGAACTGGGAGTGTTGATTTATGCAATGCAAGTAGGCAGTGTTTTAATGTGTTTTAGGTTGATTTGATTAAAATGATTTAATAAGAATTTAACAATTTTTGTGTTTTTGTTTTTACAGTTTTTGCACTGCCTCCTGCTGTCCTTTTAGCGTTTGGTTTTTCTTTGTTGTTAGTCCACCCAGTTATGATTGTTTTCTTCTTGTAGTATTTGTGAGGGCGGACTAAAAACCTTTCATTTATTTTGTTGGTTTTGTTTAATTGTTTGTTTTGGGCACTTCCCTGAATATTTATATCCTGTTTGGTGTGATCCCCATGTCGGGTTGATAACGAACGGATGAAGTTAGCGGGGAATCCTTTTTTATCTATGCAACAATAAATATCAATAATTAACTTAATTCTGGTTGTTGATTATTGCGCTTTGGTTAACCAAGCCTATAACATTTGGCGCTGTGAGCAAATAAGTTCAGGAAGTGACCTTCCCCTTTAAACACATGAACTTCCAAACATAAAAACAAGCAGCAGCAAACTTTGCTCCGACTTACCCACAGCAGCGGGAACAACGCTGTGAGGGAAAGGGGGTGGGGGGCTATGAGGGCTGGAAGTAGTGATGTTACGTGATGAGCCGAGGCTTCGAGGCGTGTGTCGAGTAATGGAGGGGGCGTTTCCGTAAAGCGCGTATCGAGGCTTGCTTCATTTAGGGGAGGAGCCGAAAACGATGACGTCCGAGGCCTCGCTGCCCGGCTGTACCACGTGACTGCTTCGGGAAATGGCTCAGATTTTGTCGCGCGGTTTGACAGCTTTATAAACCCCACAGGCTTCATTCAAAATGTGGGTTGTTGTAGGCGAGTTGCGGTCAGTTGAGAGAGTGGATAGAGTTTTGATAGTTTGGATAGCAGAGTTTGGATATTGTTGGTTATTTAGTTTGAGACAGTTAGTTTGGTGTTTGGAGAGTTTAGGAGAGAGATAGATAGATAGGAGATTTAGGAGCACAAAGACAGGATAGGAGTAGGATGGAGCCAGCGAGAAAGAGGAGGATTTCCCCTATGTGGGAACATTTCGATTTAATAAACCCTAACAAGGTAAGGTGAACTGAACATTTGCAGATGCATTAGGTTTGCTTATGAGGAACTGTATTTTTCACTGTTTCTTATTTTCTGTAAAGGTGAGGTGTTTATTGTGCACCAAGGAGTTGGGGTACAATAATAACACCTCATCCATGCTAAGACACTACCGTGCCTTGCATGAGAATAGGGAGGAAACTGGAGCTTCACCCAGCCAAGGTATTTCATTACTACATTGCAAACACACTATCACAATTTTTTGCATGTTGATGTTTGCTTGTTGTGCAAATAAAGACAGGTAACAGACACTGTATTTATTCCCTTTTAACCAGCCACCAGAAAACAAGAGCTGGATGAAGCTCTAGTCTCCATGATAGTGAAGGATACCCAGCCTTTCACTATTGTGGATGATGTTGGATTCAGGACATTTGTGTCTATTATGTTCTCCCTACAAGGCAGGTATGTGTGGCTCCATACATGAAACCAATGACTACATTATTGTATGTGTCACAATTCAGCAATATATATATAGATATATATATGAGTCTGCTAAGGAGCACGCTAAGGCTAAAGTAGAGAAGGTGGCTGCTGTTAGCCTTACATCAGATATGTGGACATCCATCAACATGGATGGCTACCTAGGTCCAGCGCTGCCTGTCAGAGGCAAACATAAGCAGCCTGGAGAACCTCCTGGAATACTGGGCTAATCATCGGTCACTGTACCCCAATCTGTACAAACTTGCACTTATTTATTTATGACCCGGCATCATGTGTGCCATGTGAGCTTGTCTTTTCAAAGGCTGGAGAAGTAGTGTCAAAAAAGAGAAATCCTTTGAAACCTAAAACTGTGGAGAAATTGTTGTTTCTTAATAAAAATGAATGAAATCATCCAAGTTACACAAGCATTAGCCTATTCACTATCCCCTCCCTAGTTCCACAAGCACTTTCACTGTCCTCTGCCTGATTAAGCTCATGCCATTTTTCTAGAGTCACAGAAAAACATTATTACACAACATGCCATATCACATGACACTATTTTGGGAATAATTACACACAGAGAATACATTCAATCAATATTTTATTGTTCAAACAATATTTTATTGTACACATATGTACACCTTTTGTGAAGTTATTCCCAAGACCCATAATAGACAAAAATTCAATGCATCACATGTGTTAAGATACAGCGGGTTGTGATTATACACCTGGCCAGTAGGTGGTTTCGTGTGCACATGAAGCCTCAAGAAATGAACCCTTTCTTGAACCAATTGGCTCAAGTGGTACAATGCCTCATGAGGCTTCATCTCACCATCACTAGCTGGAAGCAACTATGGAAACCCAGGAAACACAAATGAGACGGAGTGCAGAAGAGCGACCCCCGCAGGCAAAAACAACAAAATAAATAAAAATAACTGAATGAGATAAAATTCACGAATTCTCAATATAAAATGAATAAGAAATAATAATTTAACAAAAAGCACATTTGTAACCATCTTCATTGTTTCCCAACCGCCAAATAAACATCACAGAAGAAGCATCCTCCATCTCCATATTTTCCCGCCTCTGCAGGGCTCTGTCGTGTTGGGCTGAGTTATAATTTTCTCCCAGTTTATTTCAGTTATTATATTTGCTACGCACTTGTAACAGAGTCTTGTGTTTCCAGTTAAAGTATATATTTTTTGGTGTTTCCTGGAGTGGAGTTAACTCAACAAGAACTCCTCCATCATGTTTCAGCTGAGAAAAGTATTCTACTTTCATAATCCTCTGAGGAAAACTTTTGGTAAAAAAAACAAAACACGAGTGGAATAATGGCTCCAAAAGGATCTAAGACTGGATGAGGAGAAACAATCTGGATATAAACAGAATTGCTAAGTTGCCAAACGACACTTGGTCTAAGATGGAGGAGAAAGTGAAGACAGTTCTCTCTGAAAAGTCAAACCTGCAACATGAGATGGAGATGGAGAGAGCTCACCCACTGGGAAACCCAGAGGAGACAGACTCAGGCCGATTTCCGTCAAATCCTGAGGTACAAGGACAGATCAACTATTCTGCACCGGGTCAAGGCAATTAGGCTCGCTGCAGTCCTGCATGAGCTGATGCAGGACTTAAGAGCAGCACATCAAAGAGGAAACGTTGTTTATCTCCGTTATGATGAGCTGATCACCCATCCGCTCGAGTTCCCCAAAATTACCCAGTGACGTTCAGAGGACAACCAGGTATGCGGTCTGAACCCAGCATGCCAATTAGTAGCCAGATATATAAACTTTACCATGGCAACTGGCATTGCTGACGCACCCCGATGGAAAAACTTGCTATGGATCGGTGATTATGAGGATGTGGATACATTTCAGTACAACGACTATCAGCAGCAAGACTTAGGAAACGACATTGATCCTGATAAAAACATTTTTTTTTTATCAGTATCAACGATAGTTGTCACTTTTACACTGATGACCAGTTCAACATTAAACTGAACATTTCAATAATTCACTTTAACAGCAGAAGCTTGTTTGCAAATTTCTACAACATCAAACTGTCCAACAACGCAGACCTTTAATATCATCCCATTATCAGAAACGAGGCTCAATAGTGAAAAGGGCTTTGAAATGGATGGAAGAAACAATTAATAAAGTTAATCAATAAGTTGTATTTATTTGTGGGGTTTTCAACATTGATCTTCTAAACCAAATAAACGGAAAGACAGAATAATTTATTAACAACATTACAGTCTAAGATCATCAGACTCATCACACTGTGAACATTAACTGATAATATTTTTACAAATGATCTTGAAAATAGTTTAATTAGTTTAACTGTTAATAGATGACATAACTGATCATTTACCAGAGTAAAAAAAAACTGATCAATACAGATGATCAACACAAAAGATTCACTGGTGCACTAAAAACTGATTTGATGACATGGTTTATTTATTTTATTTTATTTATAGAATAAATTATATGAATTCAGTAGATAAAGAATTTATAAGAATATTTAAAATTGTCCAGTTAAGAAAATTAAGATGAAAAGCATAAAAATGAGCAGTGGATTATGAAAGGAAACAAAAAGCATGTAAAAAGAAAAATAAACTTTTTAGGGAATTTATAAAACATTGAGCTTCTGAATCAGAAAACAAATATGAGAAATATAAAAATAAGTTAACTAATATTGAAAAGGCATGTAAAAAGGAATATTATTATAAATTATTGGATAGTAATAAAGATATTACTAAGGAAACATGGAACATTTTAAATAATATCAGGAAATCTTCTAACAGTAATAATTATCCACAGTATTTTTAGATAATAACCAGAATATTAACAATATGAAGAGTAAATAAATTCAATAGTTATTTTGTGAATATAGGAGAAAAAATATCTGCAATAACTCGTCTGCAGCAACTCGTCTAAATTATGTTGAGAACAGTGACGTGCGGTGAGGTTCATAGCTGGTGAGGCACTGACGTCATCAGAATCAGATTTGCAAATAGATGCATAGATTGACAGCAGTTTACAGGTTATGTTTCACTTCTGCATCCTTACACATACAAACTGTAGCTCACAAAACACACATATTATCTCCTGCTTCGA
Source organism: Gambusia affinis (assembly GCF_019740435.1). Lineage (NCBI taxonomy): Eukaryota > Metazoa > Chordata > Actinopteri > Cyprinodontiformes > Poeciliidae > Gambusia > Gambusia affinis. Next base: position 24,714,234 of record NC_057885.1, read on the forward strand.
TTGAAAGTTCACTTGAGAAAACTTTTTTAGTGTTGTAATGTAGCCATCCATGTCGAAAGTCGGGATAAGCGAGAGGAAAAAAATCACTATCTCTATTGTAATCTATCGCTGCACTTGACTTGCTTCCCGAATCGTTTAGCCTAGCTCGCTGTCACTTACTCGGCAGTTGAGGAGTGAACAAGACGAACGTCTGGGATCTTGAGCGCCCCCTGCCATGAGGCAAGATAACTGCCTGCCTCACCTCGAACCTGTTCTCTGCCGTTTATAATCGCTCATTACACGAAACACGTTACACAAACACAGTTGGTGACAAAAAGCACTGTACATTATATACATAAGCTAAATTATTGGAAATAAGTTCACATATTAAATTAGTTTAAACCATTTTATTGACGCCGTACAGCAACATGCTCTCTCCGCTAAGCAGCCAGCGCAGAGCCTGGGGTTGCGCAATCCAAGGTGAGGCAGAGCTCGCTGCTGCCTCACCGGCATCGCTTCCAAGCATTTGAATGGGAAAATAAGAAAATTCAGCGATTTTGAACAAATAAAAATCGAAATTGGTGAAGCTACATGAAAAATAAATATTTCTTAGTACAAACCACCGGATGAATATAACAATTTAAATTACTTTATGATTATATATTTTCTTTCTTTCCATGTTGGCTGGTGAGGCACTGCCTCACCTGCCTCCCCTGACCGCACGTCACTGGTTGAGAATCATAACAGTTCAAAGATTTCCCATTAAGAGAAATAAATTATTGATATTGTGAATAAATGTAAAAGTAAATCCTGATGATCATGAAAACCATTAAAAAGGTGATTGAATCTCTAAACATTAACTTTTATAATTTATTGTTCCAAACAGGACAATTTCCCAACAACATCTAAAATTTTTCTAAAATCCTAGAAAAACTTTTTAAGGAGAGAAAATTCATAGACAAACATAAACTACTCAACAGTCAATATGGATTCAGAGTAAATTGGTCAACATCACCAGCTGTGACTGAGTTAATAGAAGAAATTATCTGTGGGGTTTTCATAAATATAAAAACTTTTGACACATATCTTAATTAAAATATTAGAACTTTATGGAATTCAGGGACTAGATCTGAACTGGATGAGGAGTCATTTAAAGAGCAGAAAACAATTTGTGAAAATGGAAGATATTAAATCTGATTGTATGTGGGGAACCTCAAGGGTCAGAACTGGGACCAGTTTGATTTAATCTGTAGCACAGGGGTTTCAAACTCCAGTCCTCGAGGGCCGCAGTCCTGCAGTTTTTAGATGAGCCACAGGTACAAAACACTGGAATGAAATGGCTTAATTACCTCCACCTTGTATAGATCAGTTCTCCAGAACCTTAATTATTCTATTCAGGTGGTGCAGCAGAGGCTCATCTAAAAGTTGCAGGACTGCGGCCCTCCAGGACTGGAGTTTGAGACCCCTGATCTAATGTATTAAAATTTGGGTTATTTGCTGAGAACGCAAATATTCTGGTCTCTGATGAACACTTACAACTTTTTTCCATAGTTGCGTCAGAAATCAGCAAATTAAAGAAACGGTTTGATAATAATAAATTATTACTTTACTAAATTTGAACAAGACAGAAATCATTGTTGATGGGAACTGTTACAAAAATACTTAAACCATTTCATTCCAGTGTTTTGTACCTGAGGCTCATCTACAAACTGCAGGACAGCGACTGGAGGCCTGGAGTTTGACCCCCTGATCTACAGTATCAAACCAGCACTCAGATCTAACAGTAATAAAACTACAACAAATCAACTGTTAATAGAAGATTATTATTCACTGGAAGCAAAGCTGTTTCAGTGAGCAGCTTTAAACCCAGACTGAAATCTCTCAGTCATATTATAATCTTTTAAAAACATTTCAAGCTGAATTAAAACTAACTTTTCAAGGACCTTAGATAAAAAAGGGAGTTTAGAAATGGGCCTAAAATTTTCTAATACACTTGAATCTAGATTGTTTAGTTAAGAAGGGGTTTAACCACAGCTTGTTTAAGAATTGATGGGACACAACCTGACTGCAGTGAGGCATTTATCACCTTTAAGATGTAAGAACCAGAGGTGACAGAAATTTCTATCAGACGGTAGGAAGACAATCCAAAGGACCGGATACAGTGGAGGGATTAACAATCCTATCCAGGACACTAATAAGGACTGGAGGCCTGTGGCCATTTGAAACTACAACATTAATCAAATATTTAGATTTTGCTAATTTAACATTAGTCTGGTAATTAAATAGATTGTCTTTCAAAATCTGCAATTTATCTTTTTTTTCACCTTCTCTCAGCAGCCTGCATTCCTGTCTGAGTGAACCAGTGGTTTCATTAAGTCACGGCTATAATAATTTATTTTTGGTAGTTTTTATAATTTTCAAGGGGACTATACTAGAACAGTGTTTCCCAATTCCAGTCCTCAGGCCCCCTGCCTGCATGTTTTAGGTGTTTCCCTTCTGCCACACCTGGTTGAATCTTTGGGTGATTAACAGGCTCCTGCAGGACTTGATGGCTGCAGAAGATGTCATGAAATCATTTGAATGGGGGGGATTGGAGGTCTCTTGACTGGGAACGGAAGTAGGGAGGAGACGGAAAGGCGGACATTTGAACACAACAAACAAAGAAGGCGGTAGGAGCTGATTTGGTGGATCACATAAGCTGTACATTGACTGTAGTAGCATGGCTTCTACATCAGGAGGAAATAGTGGAAATGAAATGGAGTGGATGATATCGAGGTCAGCAAAAATGAAAAGAACAATCAGAAAGAGACATGAAAGAGCAAGAAGTTGGTCGGATGAAAGTGAGCCAGGAGCGGAAGGCAGTAAAAGGACAAAAATAAACCAAAGAGTGAGTTCGCGAGAACAAGATAATAGTAATACAGAAGTAGAATACAAAGTTATGGTGGAATTTCAGCAAGAAAGGGGTTATATTCATCCGATAAAGATAACCAAAGCAATAGAGGTAGAGATAGGAAAAATCAAAATGGCTAGAATCATGAACAACAGAAAAGTGATAATACAAGCTATCAGTGAGGCACAACAACAGAATATAATCAAAATGAAAACTCTGATGGGAGAAAGAATTAAATCATATATACCAGGTTATATGGCAAGGTTGAGAGGAGTAATATCAGGAGTTCCACTTGAAATGACAATGGAGGAGGTGAAGAATGAAATCAAAGGAGGGAAAATAACAAATGCCATCAGGATTAAAAGTAGAAGAGAAGGGGAACTCAAAGATACTATGGCTGTGATATTACAGTTTGAAAATAACATGGCAGAAAACATTCAGCTAGGATTCATGAACTATAAAGTTAGAGAGTACATCCCGAAACCGCTCAGATGTTTTACCTGTCAAAGAATGGGACACATTGCAAAAGAATGTAAGGGAAAAATTAGATGTGCAAGATGTGGAGGTCCACATGAATTTGGAAAATGTGACTAAGACGCTAAAATCAAATGCTGTAACTGTGGAGGTGATCACAGTGCAGCCTATGGTGGATGTATAGTTCAAAGGGAAGCTAGAGAAGCCCAGAAAATTAAGATAACAGAAAGAGTTTCTTACGCAGAAGCATTAAAAAGAGTAAAGAAAGATAGTTCAAGAGGAATGAGGCTGGGAGAAGCGGATCAAAGTTATACTTCTCGGAACACAAATCAAGGACAGAATGATCAGAGACAAATACTAATGCCAACAACAAATACGAATAATATATGTTCACATAAATGTAAAATAGAGGAAAATACAATGATGGTGAAAAAAGAAAACTTTGTAGCATTTATATGTCATATGTTACATGCTCGCACTTTGCTTCCGCCTCTTGATTGTTTATTTTTGTTTTATTGTTGGCACCTTTGACGGTTCACCGGTGGGGGGCGGGGCTTAGCCAGCCCAGGTGTTTTTAGTTGGGCTGGTGGCACACCTGAGAGAGATGAGTGATGGTGGCGTGTGCGAAGCTGCGGTAGCAGCGGAGTTCGAAAAGGAACATTGATTAAAAACGGTGCGGGAAGGCTCTGGATGAAAAGAGTACCTTCACCTCGGGACGGATCCACCCAGAGGGGAGCGTCGGAAGTTTTTGGCCGGGAGGAAGTTTGTCTTCGTTTGTTTTGATTTGTTTTGTTTTTTTTGGACAAAACCGGCTGGACGCTAGGAATTTTAGCACCGGGGAAGTTACACGCCTGCCAAGACCAACCACCATCGAAATCACCAGAGGTGCGGATTTTTTTAAGGAAAAGAGAAAAGAAAACTAGATCTATATATATTTAAAGACAAAGAAAACATAAAAACTATTAAACGAAACGCCTGACGCATGAGGGATCGCAAGGGCTTTCCCTTCTGCATGAATGCCATCTGGATTGAGGAACATAATCTACTGATCGGACGTCTAAGGTAAGCCCCACCACACTGTGTGTTCCGTCAGGTGCCCTTTTTGTTTCTTTTCTCGGTTTCTTTTTGTTAAAAAATCATTACGCACTTAATGTTGCGGCCCCTCTCTCCCGTAATCTGTATAAAAGAAATAAGAACGAGCCAGGGTGAGGGTAGCGGGTCGTAACAAGTGGGGGCTCGTCCGGGATTGCGGAACTTTATTTTGACTTTATAAAAATAAAATAAAAAAGAGAAGAAAAAAAAGCTACCATTGTGTAACCGGCATAAAATAACTACCCGTATTTTATTTTGGCGGGTCAAACGAGAAGCCACCCTTTAAGTTTTGGGTTGAAGGTGAGCTCTGATCCTACTCCATGGCTGTTGCTGCTGTTACCGGGCTAGCTGTTTCTGTCGGCGTTTCCCTAAATCGCTGAACCATATCGCAACATAAACTCAAATTAAAGCTGCCAAAGGATTACTTTGAGCATGTTGTGACCACTACTCGACGGTGAGTTGCTAATTCCCTGTCAAATTGTTGTTTATTTTAAAAGTAGAAACTCTATGGCGACACGCCCACTTATGATTTGTATATCGGCGTTTTAAATGGTTTTGCGGTCTAAAAAACCATTTTTGTTTGTTAATTATGTGGCCGAATGAACCATATGCCGTTAAAATGTTATAGAAGCCTTTTGATTTCGTCCTTTAGCGATACTTTTAGTTATTTTTCTTTTGATTGTGAACGGCCAATGGAAATTTTTACTGATAGGTTTCAGTAGTTGCGCAACAAAACTCGAGACCAATTAAATACTTATCAAAGTAGTATTTAAGTGAATTAATTTTAATTGACAACGTCAATTAAAATTTCATAGAATTTAAAAGTGCACTTTATTTTGAAAACTTGTCTGACTTTACTTTGATATTTTGTCTGATTTTATTTTGATATCTTGTCTGACTTTATTTGATCTGTGATATTAACTTGGAAACTTATTTAAATGATTCCTGACTATTATTATTTGGTTAGTTATGTATGTTTTTGAATAGCAGTTTAACCCTGGTTAAACTCTAATTTTTATTTTATTTATGACCTCATCTAGGTCAGGTTTTTTCCCCCCCACGGTTTCAAGTCAGGATGGCGAGCTACCACCGGATCACCGCAGCTTTGCGGTAGGACGTACTAGAACCAAAAAAAAAAATTTTTCCTCTTTCCCCGGACCTTTAATTATTTTTTCTTTCCCCTTGGAATACGGACTAACACCAGTTGGACTATTGTTGGTGAATCATTAATCACCTTAAAAGAAAAAGGAAAGAGAAAGAAACGGACTTGAATGAGAGAAAGAAAACCTCTTGTGTCTCATCAGGGTTTATTTGTTGTGTGTTATTGTTGTTTTCTTGTTGTGTTTATTGTTTATATTTATAAGAAAATATTATTATTATTCAATACCTTCCTAAAGATATATATAAAAGAAAGTATACATTAAAATACAATAACTCAACTTTACCTTTTGTCGGATGGTGTTTATTCACACACGGGCTCCTCGGCCGAACCTTTCTGATTGCCATAATTGGCCGTAGTCAGGCGCCTAGCCTCAATTAGCGTTACAATTGAAAAATCGGGGTTTCGTGTTTCCTGTAACTGTAGCGAAAATTATGGAGGAATTCAAAGTCGAAGAATTCTTAAAGGAGGGTCGGATTTTAAGAATGAGAGACTGGTACCAACTTAAAAAGGAAGAACTGTTAAAAATAGCGGAGCACTTGAAGGTTCAGTGTCCACCTGGAATAAAAAAAGTTGACTTAATTGAAGCCTTAATAACTAAACTTTCCCCTGTGGCTCTTTCGGAAATACACCCAAATGCTATGGAGTTACAATTGGCTAAATTGGAATTAGAAAAAGAGCGTATCAGACAGAGAGCAGTACAGGAAGCTGCCACACTTGAGTTGGATAGAGAACGTATGAGGCGGGAGTTTGAGTACAAACATAAAGAACTGGAGAATGAACAACAAAAGCTGGCATTAGAAAAACAAAAAATCGCTGCTATGGAAGCAGAAAGAAGTTTTGATTTAAGTAAAAACATCCGATTAGTTCCTCAGTTTTGTGAAACTGAAGTTGAAGTTTTCTTTCTGTCTTTTGAAAAGATAGCAAAAGCTTTAAAATGGCCTGAGAATAAATGGTCTCTTCTTGTACAGAGTGTGTTTACTGGCAGAGCTCTGGAGGTTTATGCTGCACTTGATGCAGAGCAGTCATCATCTTATGAAGATGTAAAAACTACTGTTCTTGCAGCTTACCAGTTGTCTCCGGAAGTTTATCGACAGCGTTTCCGTAACTTGAAAAAAAGTACTACTCATACTTATATTGAATATGCTAGGGAGAAAGAAATAGCATTTGATAGATGGGTGCGTTCAAAGAATATTGGTCAAGACTATGAGAAATTAAAACAGCTTATTCTCTTGGAAGATTTTAAGAGTAGTGTTTCTTTTGAGGTAAAAAATTACCTAGAAGATCATAAGGTTGACGAGATTCAGAAAGCTGATCGGACGTCTAAGGTAAGCCCCACCACACTGTGTGTTCCGTCAGGTGCCCTTTTTGTTTCTTTTCTCGGTTTCTTTTTGTTAAAAAATCATTACGCACTTAATGTTGCGGCCCCTCTCTCCCGTAATCTGTATAAAAGAAATAAGAACGAGCCAGGGTGAGGGTAGCGGGTCGTAACACATATTATTAATGTTACAGTCCAAATGAAGAAGAAAAGTGATAAAATAAAAGCAATAGTAACAGCAGCAGGGAGGTTCCTAGATATGAAAGAAATTCAAGCAGATCAGATTCATACCATTTTGAAATAACCACTGAAATAACAGAAAATGGTCAGGATTAGGATACAAGCTTTGTTGATGGTTCTTCATATTCTTCAATGGAATGCCAGAAGTTTAATAGCTAATGGACAAGAATTTAAAAAGTATATTTATGAATTAGAAATAATACCAGATGTAATATGTATACAAGAAACATGGTTAAACTCAAACTTAGATTTTAAAATTCCTGGATATAACATAGAAAGACAGGATAGAAGTAATGGTAGTGGTGGAGGATGTGCCACCTTAATTAAGGAAGGAATAGCTTATAAGAAAGACTCATTAAATAAACAATTAGAATGTATTAGTATAGAAATATTTAATTTAAAGAAACACAGAAATATTAAAATCATAAATTATTATAATCCATGTAAAAATCTTGATAATGAAATATTTAAGGAAATAGGGAAAATTCATAGAAGAGAAGTTTGGTGTGGAGATTTTAATGCTCACAACAGTCTATGGGGTAGCAAGAAGACAGATCATAATGGTAAAATAGTGGAAGAATTAATGGATGAAAGGTCATTAGTTTGTCTTAATAATGGAAAAGGTACAAGAGTAAATATACATAAAAATACAGTTTCATGTCTAGATATTACATTAATATCTAACTGCCTAGTTAGTGCATGTGAATGGGATGTTAAATGGGAGTCTACACTAGGGAGTGATCACTTTCCAGTGAGTACAATAATTAATGATAATATAAATAGACAAGAAGAGTTAACATTAATAAGATGGTGCTTTAATAAAGCTGATTGGTTTAAATTTAAAACAAAATGTGAAGAAACAAGTCATATAGTAACATTAAAAGGTAATATTGAAGAATGTACAAATCAAATAGTAGAACATATTTTAAATGCTGCAAATTATAGCATTCCAAAAATAAAAGTGAAAGGTCAGAAGAAAGTAGTTCCTTGGTGGAATAATGAATGTAGTAAAACAATTAAAGATCGTAATAAAGCTTTTAAAATATTACAGAAAAATCTAACAATCGAAAACCTTATTGATTATAAAAGGAAAAGAGCAAAGGCTCGGAAAACCATAAAGGATGCAAAAAAGAAAACATGGAGAGACTATTGTTCATCAATAGGTTCAGAAATAAATTTACAGAATGTTTGGTCAATGTTAAGAAAAATGATGGGGAAAAAGAACAATGTTAATATTCCATCCTTAGTCAGAGGACAGGAGGTATTGGTTTTAAATAGAGATAAGGCAGAGTTATTAGGTGAGACATTTGCGGCAGTTCATAGTGGTGATCACTTGACAGATACTCATAGAAGGCAGATGATTCAAAAACTAGGAAATCATAAAAATTCACTAGAAAAATGTCAAAAATCTATGTCAACATTAGATATGAATATAACCATGAAAGAAATAAAAACAGTATTGAAAGGGACAGGATATTCAGCTCCAGGGGAGGATCAATTATGCTACGCTATGTTTCGACAAATACCGGAAGTAACACTGAAATTAATATTAAAATTATTTAATAAAATATGGAAAGAAGGATCGATACCAAATAGTTGGAAAAGGGCAATCATTTTACCATTTAATAAGCCAGGTAAAGATCCTACCTGTCCAAATAATTATAGACCAATAGCTCTTACTTCTCATTTAAGTAAATGGATGGAGAAAATAACGGTTAATAGATTAGGATACTTCCTTGAGAAGAATAATCTAATTAATGGATACCAATGTGGTTTCAGAACAGGAAGATCAACAATGGATGCTCTAACTAGAGTCAGTAATGACATAGAGAAAGCTTTAAAAATGAAGGAAATAATGATTATAGTATTTTTTGACATAGAAAAAGCATATGACTCACTATGGAAAGAAGGATTACTTATAAAAATGAAACAGATGGGAATAGGTGGGAGAATGTATAATTGGATAGCAAATTTTCTGCTAGATAGAAAAATAAGAGTAAAAATTGGGAATGATTATTCAAATGAATATAATGTTGAAAATGGAATACCTCAAGGTAGTGTAATTAGTCCAATTTTGTTTAATATTATGATCAATGATATTTTCTATGATACTGGTAAATGTATAAAATCTGCACTATATGCAGATGATGGGGCCATATGGATGAAAGGGAAAAATATTAAACATGTGGTAGAAAATATTAAAAAAGCAATTAGTAAAGTAGAAAAATGGTCTTATGAATGGGGTTTTAAATTATCAGCAAGCAAGTCTTGTTATATGGTTGTCACAAAGAAGAGAAATATCAATATAGAAACAATAACATTATATGGACAGACTTTTAACAGAATATAAATATCTAGGTTTATGGTTGGACAGTTCTTACTCATGGAAAACACATATAGATAAATTAGAAACCAAGTGTAAAAAAGTTATTAATCTATTAAAGGCTGTGGCTGGAAATAATTGGGGGGCAGATAGACGGTCATTATTAAGCATATACAGGGCTCTCATGAGAGCAATAATAGATTATGGCAGTATTATATATGGAGCAGCAGCTAAAACATCATTACAAAGAATAGAAAGATTACAGTGTAGAGCTTTACGTATATGTATAGGAGCAATAAAAACAACACCTATTAATGCTCTTTTAATTGAAACTGGGGAAACTCCTCTGGAAATGAGGAGAATTAAACTAGCTTTAGCATATTGGATGAAAATTAAAAGTAATATAGATGATAATGTGAATTCAATTATTTTACAAAATTGTTGGGAATATGTGAAGTTCCAAAGTAATGGATTTGGATGGATGGTTAGGAAATGGATTAAAATGTATGGATTAGAGGACAAGGAAATAGCTCAGTTTAATCCAACTAGCGTTATTCCTCCATGGTTAATACCAGAGGTTAATGTAGATTTGAAAATTAGCATAATGAAAAATGATTGGAATTTAAATGAAATAGGGATAAAGACTGATATTTATTTAAGAAATACATATAATAATTATCTTAAAATTTATACAGATGGTTCTAAGAATTTAAAAGGATATGTGGGAGTAGGAATATATATTCCAGAGTTTAAAAAATGTATTTCTAAAAGAATATCAGATCAATTGTTGGTTTTTACGGCAGAAATGGTGGCAGTTATATTAAGCTTGCAATGGGTGGAGGAGATTCGACCAGACAGGGTGGTGGTGTGCACAGATTCTAAAGCAGTAGTAGAAAGTATCAAGGGAGAAGGAAATAATAGAAAAGATCTGGTATTAGAAATTCATCATATTTTATTTAGATTATATAGGGGTGGCATTGATGTTTGGTTTTGTTGGGTGCCAGCACATGAAGGAGTAAAAGGCAATGAAAAGGCAGATAAATTAGCTAAAAGGGCTAATTTAAAAGTAATATAACATAGCAGGAATTAAAAAGGAATTAACATAGCAATGTTAATTCCTTTTGGGAAAGGGGAAGGGAAATCACTTATTAAAAGTAAAGAAATGGAGGAATGGCAAAAAATGTGGAATGAAGATAAGAAAGGAAGAAGATTATATGAAGTACAAAAGTCAGTTCGAATTCGAAGCATTAATGAAAGAAACAGAAGAGAAGAAATAATAATTAGTAGATTAAGAATAGAATGACATGCTTTATTTAATAGGGAAGAAAAATAGTGATAAATGTGAGAGATGTGGAGAAAAAGAAAATGTAGAACACATACCGATGAACTGTAAGTCATATGAACACAAAAGGAAAGAATTAAAGAGAATAGTTAGAAGTATAGGACATGAATGGAATCTTAAAGGTATATTAGGAAATGAAGGAAACATAACAGATATTCACAAATTAAGGAAAGCATTGTTTATTTACCTTAAGAATACAAAATTAAAAAGTAGAATTTAATAGATGTGAAGTAATGCAGCTACACACTCATGTACAGTAGGTGGCGGTATGCACCTTAAAGTTGCTTGTGATCCGCCATAATAGAAAAGAAGAAGAAGAAGAAGAATCATTTGAATCAGCTGTTCTGGTATAGAGGCACATCTAGAACATGCAGGCAGGGGCCGAGGACTGGAATTGGGAACCACTAGAGCATTTGAGCATGTGTTGTTAAAGTTAAAAATAAAAGTTTCAATATCAAGATTGCTATCATTAGGGAACGTAGTATTAACAAGGACTGCATTTAGTTGGAGAGCAGTTGCAGAATTTATAATATGAGAAATGAAGGGTTTTGTATTATTTGTATCCACAGAAAAAAAAAATTAATTGAAATGAGACTGGCAAATGATCAGAGATACATGTCTGAAGGATTTCAATGGTATTCAAAGAAAGCACATGTGATAACACCATATCGTATGTCCTTTTAAGTGAGCTGGTCCAACCACAAACTGTGTAATTAATATTCTTTTTAAAATGATAACATTAAATCATATTGTTATGAATTGTTACAAAGAAGTACAATATCTCAGGTTCTCACAAATTGATAACTGAATCGTTTATTTTGAAGGATATATGAGATTTTTGTTTCATTTATTTTGAGCGTTGCTGCAGTACACACCATCCACCAGTTGGTGGCGGGGCTGTGCCACTAACGATTTATGCTAACAAGAAGAAAAACAAGAAATAAAATCAGCAGCGCTAAGCTAGCGCCATCTCTATATTTTCCCGCCTCTGCAGGTCTTTGTCTCATCGCGCTGTGAGTTATAACTTTTTCTTTATTTATTTATTTATTCTAATTTCTCCGCAATTCTAACTGACTGTTGTGTTTCCAGTTAAAATATATTTTTTGGTGTTTCCTGGAAATATTTTCACTTGGAAACGTCGCATGAATCTAAATTTCGGACGGAAAGATCGACTCAACCAGGAAATGGTTTCTTCTCTCACTGCGTCTCTGTTCCTGCTGTGTGTGCTTTTCTGGCAGTTTGTTTCTGCTGCAGGTGAGATTTAGCCGTTACACACAGACAGTTTCATCAAACTAGTCGGTTCGAATCACTAACGTTTATCTCCGCCATGTTGAGAGTGCCATTTTTTAAAAATCCCCTTTATAAAGCTGTTGGAGACCGTTTTAATTCTCTGGTTTTAGGTTATTTTTTCTCAGTGTGTGTTTGTCATATTAACATGCAATTGGCCACGAGAAAATCAAGAACAAACCTCCACGTGGCGATTTGGCTTTTTTACATATTCTGAACAATTATCTGTCTAGATAATCTAGACTAAATACATTCTGATGACTAAAACACACCTCAGAGTTCAGAGATTGGATAATTTCTTTCACTCACTGTCTGATAAAAGCTGATGTGGAAGACTAGAGGCCCACTGTGACCTCTGACCTCTGTGTGTGTTTCCTCTCCATCAGAACAGACCAACATCAGAGCCTCAGCAGGAGAGGACGTCACTCTGCCATGCAGCGACCCTGACAATAACCCCATCCAGGTGGTAGAGTGGAGCAGACCCGGCCTGGGGGCGAAATTCGTCCTCCTGTTCAAAGACGGGAAGATGGATGAAGATAAGCAGCATCCGTCTTTCAAGGACCGGGTGGAACTGCTGGATTCTACGATGACGGGTGGAGACGTGTCTTTGGTTCTGAAGAAAGTGAAGGGCAACGATACGGGACTATTTGAGTGTCGAGTCATTCAGACGGTCCACGGGGAGGAACTCAGGAGGAAGGTCTACCTGGATGTAATAGGTGAGTCAACCTGCATGTAGCTCCGCCCCCTCCGCCAGGTGAGAGTTTGTCTCTGGATCAGAACCTGCAGCTGCTTCCTGGTTCTGGATCTCAGATCAGATGATGATCGGTGATATGTTCAGGAATATCCATATTTATCCCACACAATCTGTAATATTTCCATTCATTTATTTTCAGTATGTGGTATTTGTGTATCATCTAAGAGGAAGTAGTTAGCAGCAGTTTGTAGATTTTAAACATACTTCCCATTAAGCCCACATTTTTGTTATAAATATTTTTTATTGACAGAATAATTAACTGTAATTGTTTTCTAAGCTGCTCAGTGGACAATCGTCATCGTTAACAGAAATAGAGACTGGAAAGCATCAGTGAGTTTGGAAATAATCTACATAATGTTTTACACTCAGGCTGGATTCACACTGCAACCTGAAGTCACTTCAGCCAGAATTGGGTGCCGGTGTCGTTCAGACTTCCACATAAATGCAACCTGTATGTGTTCTGCAGCGTGAACGGGCAAACAACCTGACAGTGTCCCGCATGTGCAGTAGGGGGCGCAATAGCGTTAGCTTTCTCAGCGTTCTGCCAACCGCCATAAAAAGAAGAAGTGCTCAGTGTTTACAGAAGTAAACATGGATGCTAACGGTGGAGCATAGCTTACATATTTAAAGTTGTTGTCCAATTGCAGCAACATATTAACAAATTAATCCTCATATCAGGCCTGTCGCGATAAACCATAAATCAATTAATTGTACGATAAATTAAAACTATCAACCTCATTTTAATTATCGTCTCTTCCAGCCTTTTTCTCTTTCTGTTGATGACACTGAATGAAAAAAGGTTCAACTCCGCTGCTCTCCACTGACCCTCCCTTCCTCATTTCCTCAGTGTAATGTCCAGTTCACACTACACCATCTTAGAGCTGTTGGTCGATTGTCGGCCCATTTTCAAAACCTGAGAGATCACACATTAGTTTTTGTTAATGGAGACTGAGAATCCATTTTACTTTAGTTTTTGGTTGTTTTGTTTATTTGATCAGTTCCAGTGTTGAATGTTCTTTTGTAAATAAAGTGTATCTATCTTTGGCAGGAAATCACATGAATTATTATATCATTTCCATTAAATCAGTGTAAGAAGGTCTTCAAACAATATTATCGTTTATCGCAATAGTGTTTTGAGACAATTAATCGTTCAGAAAAATTTGCTACTGTGACAGGCCTACATCAAAATGTAGGCCTGTCACAGTAGCAGGCCTACATTTTGATCAAAGCAAATATTTCCTTCTCGATCACATAGTAATTCAACTGATGCTTATTGAACTTTTTAGAAAAATAACTCACCGGCCTTCCAATACCCAGATCACCAGTCTGTGTAATGCAGTGTTTCTCAGTTCCAGTCCTCAGGCCCCCCTGCCTGCATGTTTTAGGTGTTTCCCTTCTGCTACACACCTGGATTGATTCTATGGGTGATTAACAGACTTCTGCAGCGCTTGATGGTCATGCAATCATTTGAATCAGCTGCTCTGGAGTAGAGGTACATCTAAAACATGCAGAGCAGGGAGACCTGAGGACTGGAATTGAGAATCACTGGTGTAAGGACAGCTCCAGCCCCCACGTGACTGGCATCCACATAAAGTTGGAAAGGATGTTTAAGACGTGGTGCAGCCAATACAGCACAGAGGAGCCTTTTCACCTGTTCAAAAGCCTGTTGACAAAGGGGAGATCATTCAAACTTTACATCTTTATGCAGCAAATTTGTTAGCGGCACCACCACAGATGAGAAGTTTCAACAAAAACATCTGTAATATCCCACCAGTCCAAGAAAATGCATTAGCTCCTTTTTTGTAGCTGGAACAGGAAACTGCTCTACCGCCTGAACCTTTGCTGCAACAGGGCGGACCTCACCGTGGCCAACCACACGACCTAAATAGGTAACAGTCGCCCTTCCAAACTTGCATTTGGCCAGGTTGACCGTTAACCTCGCCCCCGCCAAGCGAGTGAAAAGCTCCCGGATGCGCTCTATGTGCTGTTCCCACATGTCATGGTACACCACCACGTCGTCCAAGCAAACCGCACAACCAGTCATGCCACCAACCTCTCTGTTCATTAGTCTTTGAAACGCCGCCGGCGCATTTCTCAGACCAAACGGCATTACAGTGTAAGAATATAATCCTGTAGATGTAACAAACGTCGACACTTCACGTGCGTGTTCTGTCAATGGCACCTGCCAGTAACCCTTTAAAAGATCAAATTTACTGACAAAGTTAGCAGAACCCACTTGGTCAATCATCCATTCTCTGCAAAAGGAAACAATTTGGTTTTGTAAGCGTTAAGCTTACGAAAATCCTTATGAGTCAGCACGTAATCGTCTGCCAACACTGCAGCCACTGACGTGTTTTTCCCTTTCTGCTCTGTGACGGCCCTGCTGTGCGGTCTGGTGTGCTATATTAGTGTCAATTAACACCATCAATTAAGGTCCTCTAAGTGGGAGGCGCTTCCATTATGCGGCCACCTGGTTGGTACTTAAGGAGCGCCGTTCCATTCAGGAGTGCCCCCACGTCCCCTGGTTGAAGCAAGCATGCCGCAGACAGTCATCCAGTCCAGTCCAGGTTGGAATCCGGACTTCCTGGTGTGGAGGGATCAGGCGTGATTGCCCCATCCAAGCTGCCGTTTGATGCCGAGGCCTAGACCATTTTTGATTCTTTTAAATAAATGCCTTTTATAGGCTTAAAGCACTGCCTGTTTCCGTGTCCCCCCAGTTTTTGTTGCGACCAGTCGAGCCGGGTCGTAACAAGCTCACTACTGTAAGTTGCAATGTTTTCCGGTAAGACACTTTTAAATTCCTCCAACAAAATCAGATTGCAGAGCTGATCAAAGTTCTTGACATCTTATGCAGCGCACCACCGATTAAATAAGGCAGTTTTAACACGCCTTTGATTATCGGCTTTTTTATAGTGGTGAAATTTTTGTCTATACGCCTCATGTATAAAAAGCAGTGCAGTGGAAAAATCTCATAGACTTTCTCTACTGCACTCTTCACGTTATCATAATTTAAACTGTCACCAGGTGGCAGCGAGGCTTCCTGTGCTTTACCAGTAAATACGCACTGCAGAAGCAGCGGCCGAACCTCCTTAGGCCACCTCAGTGTCTTTACGTTCAAACAAGATGAAATATTTATCCACATCCAGTCAGTTGAATACATTTGTTAATGTCAAACTGCAGAACAGCCGGCCTGATCAACAGAAAAGCGCACCGAGCCGCGTTTCACTGCTGCCTCCAATTCCAATTTGCGCATCTCAACTTGATGCTGCAGCTTTTTCTCTCAAAGCTCCAAACGACACATCTCTATCTTTAACTCCATTTTACGTACCTCAGAGTTAGACGCCCCAAGTTATTTAATCTGAGAAAGATTTTTATTTTATAAAACAATGTGATGAAAACATTTTGTATCCCAGATTTATTTCAACATGTTCAGTAAAATAGATGATAGTGTGATGCTGTGTTACTTTGACTGGTCCGTGTTTGTAGTTTCTTCTAGTTGTGTTACTTTGACTGGTCCATGTTTGTAGTTTCTTCTAGTTGTGTTACTTTGACTGGTCCGTGTTTGTAGTTTCTTCTAGTTGTGTTACTTTGACTGGTCCGTGTTTGTAGTTTCTTCTAGTTGTGTTACTTTGACTGGTCCATGTTTGTAGTTTCTTCTAGTTGTGTTACTTTGACTGGTCCGTGTTTGTAGTTTCTTCTAGTTGTGTTACTTTGACTGGTCCATGTTTGTAGTTTCTTCTAGTTGTGTTACTTTGACTGGTCCTTGTTTGTAGTTTCTTCTAATTGTGTTACTTTGACTGGTCCATGTTTGTAGTTTCTTCTAATTGTGTTACTTTGACTGGTCCATGTTTGTAGTTTCTTCTAGTTGTGTTACTTTGACTGGTCCATGTTTGCAGTCTCTCCTGGTCGTGGTCCTGCTGTGTTACTTTGACTGGTCCGCCTGTGTGTTTCCAGAGCCGTTTCCTGCCTGGGTCATCGTTCTGCTGGTTCTGCTCAGTGTGAGTCTGACCGCTGCTACTGTCCTGGTGTATAAGTACAGACACTACTTCAGCTCAAGTGAGTGAGGTGAACTGCGTTACCCATAATGCCGCTGGCCCGGCCCTGATCACCCTGTCTGTCCTCCTGCAGCCCTGCCGGCCCGTCAGCATGAGGAGGATGACTACGATGATGAAGATGATGTCAGGAAGATGAACTCAGAGGATTAACATCATAAACATTTCTGGACATCAACATTTCAGTGGTTTCACAGCAGAAGAACTTGTGAAATGTTTTGAAACTAAAATAAAATTGATTCTGCTGGTTTTAATTGAATCTCATGTTTGGTGGAAATTTAACTTTTAAATAAGTTTAAAAGATCCAAACTAAATATTAATATGCATTGATTTTACTGAATTTATGTAAATAATCTGTAGTTAATAATTTCTCTGAGCTCCATCTAACAGATGAACTCTGATTCATTTCAGTGACTTTCAACTGTAGAAGTTTTTAAATTAAATGATTTTTGTTTCAATTCAGAAAACGGAAATACAAGATCAGCAATTAATCAATTGATCACATGAGGAATTAAAAAGTGTTGTTTTCCTCAGACTTTATAAATTTAATCAGCCTTTCTGTGATTTCATTTAATTATGAGAATAAAACCAGAATAAACACATAATTTTATCAATAAAATGCATTAAAATTGGGAACGAAGTTCAGATCATTAAATAATTCTTTATGGTGGAGTTTTTGTAAAATTACTATTTTATTTTGATACGACAGAAGTTTCAACAAACTGAGCAGAAATAAACCTGAATCCAGAGGGCAAAGGTCAGATTATGTTAACTTTATTATAATTATTGACAGATTCGATTTTATGATGAACATTAATGATAATTTTTGAGTTATGAGTGAATTAAAAAATATTTTCTCATCTTCTGAATTTCAGCTGGTTTCCAACAAAAAGATGATCTGCTGAACCAGTTCAGCTCCAGTTCTCTGACCTGGGACCAGTTCAGAGCAGATGAAGCAACATCAACCCAGAAACCTGTTGAATCTGAACCAGATGGAGGAAGAGAGCATTTAGAGGAGAGGAAATATGATATGATGATGATAGAGCGGAGGCCCCGCCCCCTTAATAGTGAGGCTCCGCCCCTTTTAGCCCTGAGAGAATTTCTCGACATTTATCGGCTTGATGCAGGAATTTATACACAACTTGGAAAATAAATGTTCATAACTCTCTTGGAGAAATTTACTGTCATAAAATTACAAAAAACAAACATTGAATTGCTTGACGAGGTTCTATTATGACTTGGTCCAACATAAATGACCAGAGATCATTAGTGAAAGTTATGAAGTTTTTCTTCAGGTGAACAAAGACAGCAGGTGCAGAATAAAAGACGTCCAAGACAGATTAAAACCAGACTAACAGCAGGAGCTTCATTCTCAGAGTTCATCACCTTCAGTGTGATTTCTCAGGAGTCTGACCACAGACTGACCCCCTGTGGAGCAGAGCCCTGCTTTTAAAGCCACAGGCTCCGCCCACAGGAAGTCTAAAGAAGCAAAATAACTAAGCAATTACTTCTAATGCAAATAAACTCTTGAAGTATAGAAAATAATAATAGAAAAACATTAAATAAACAATAGTCAATTGAATAGAAAACACTCAGTTCGTTCTGATGACATCACTACGTTGTCATGTGACTTCCTCCCTCCCGGTGCTAGAAAATAGAACCGGGAAAATGTTTAAAGATGAAAATAACAGGTTAGGATGAATGTTAACTGTAGCAGGAACACGATGAACCGCGTCAGTTTAGCTGCAACAAAAAATAAGATAGTGAATGTGTGTGTGTGTGTGTGTGTGTGTGTGTGTGTGTGCTGCTCACATGCTGACACGGACTCTATTATTAAGTCCCAGACGGCTCCTCCGTCACAAATTATTTAATTTAGATGTGTTTCCTTTGTTTAGCATCAGATTTCTATGATCATATTATATTTGCATCTCTAATTATATTAGAGATGCAAATCAAATTAATTTATTTTATGCCCAATCTGAAAACATTTGAGCTAAACTACGGAGCCTGTAGAAAGTTTTCACCCTCTGGGTGTTTTAACCTTTTTATTGCTTTAACAAATTAAGTATGTTCAAGAAAATGTGGCTTTTGTGACAAAAATAAACAAAATATATTTCCAGAAGAATCTGTTGCTGAGAAATCTGAAGTTTATTTAAATTGTCTGATGAGGATCAGCCTCCTCTTCATCACCTCCGTCCTTCATCACTGGAGCAAATAAAACCTGATATGAAGGTTTGATGATAAAGACTGAAACAGTTTTAATCCAAATGTTTTTAACTGACAGACTGAAATGCGTTAACAGCAGGTCAAAGGTCAAAGTTGTTGTTGGGAAGCAGAAGCTGCAGGTGTGTGTAAGAGCAGCAGGTGGCGCTGCAGCACAGGATTACATTCAGAAGAACAGATGAACCAGAGATTTTCCTTCATTCAACCAGGAAGTGAGATATTCTTGTGGAGGTGACGTCATGTTTCCACCAGAAAATCTGAAGTGGCGCCCCCTGCAGACGACAAATTAAAATAATCTGAATATTTCCTCAAAACCAGGAAGTTTAACTTTGAAACAACAAACCGGAAGTACAGATCAACATTTCTCCGTCTTCCTGTGGACTGATTAGTTTTATATTTATTTATTACATTTAATGATTTAAAGATTAAATTTCAGGAAATGTCTATAAAATCTGCCTCTTTCCGAGAACTGCAGCAGTTCAGAAGACAGGAAGTGAGTGGGAGGAAGTTTCCTGTTTCTGCTGTTGCCATGGAAACGTCCAGACATGAGTTAATGCTTTACTGCTAACATTTGGGTCTGTGCTGAACTCTGAACTGTCCAGTGAGTCTGAAGCTCCAGGTTTAATTAACAGACAGAGGAGAAATTAAGAATCATTGTTTAGTTTACAGGTTTAAACCAGCAGAGGGCGCCGTCCATGTTTGATCTGGATTCACATCACAGAATGTTTTAAATGAGCCAAACTGACTGAAACATCAGAATCAGGATGAAAAAAGAAGAAACTGAGAATTTATGGTTTTATTTAGTTATTAATTTAATTAATGTACAGAAAATCATCAGAGTAAAAAAGCTTTAAGCTGGTTTTTCTATTTGCTGCATCAGTGGTAGAAACAGGAGTTAAAATCAACTAAATATTACAAAATATAAAAAATATACAGAAATCAGAGCAATGAGCATTAAATATAATCACATTACATAAATACATTAAAATAAATCTATAAAATGTAGTTTTTACTAACATTTTATCTCTTGTTTTTAGCTCTATTATCCTGAACAGACCCCTCAGCATGATGCTGCCAACAATTTACAACCTCAGGAGAATTAAAACATAAACCTGAACAAACAACCTGGAGTGAGTTCAACACTGGAGGAACCTGAAGATTCATTTAGATATTCAAAATAAAACAGAAATAATCCAGGATCAGATGTTTACATTGATCACATCATAGACATTAATATTAATCTGCATCCTGATTATTTAAAACAACTACAGCGATTATTAAATAAGAACCAGGAGTTTATATGTAGCTTTTTCTCTTAGATTATATTAAATGTTAAAGTAAACAGTAAACAACAAACCTCCAGTAAAATCTGGTTAAATGTTACAAAGAGAAAAACAGAACTGCTGAACTTTATTAAAACTGGTTCATTTCATACATTATTCATATATTTTCCATAAAGTTGAGGTTGAGTCCATTCCAGAATCATCATCCATAATAAAACCAGTTTGGATCATCGTTCTATTGGAGCAACAGGCTGGTTAGCGTCTCAGGCTGGTTAGCGTCTCAAGCAAATCAATAAAAACCACCAGTTCTAACTGTGACACCCTGAGATTAACTGAAAGCTGCAGCTAAATGTTTTATAGTCACAGAAACATGGAGCTGATTGACCAACAATGACAAGAAGAGTGTTTGGACACTAAGTGTCCAGCAGGGATAGCATCGGTGACTTGGTGTGGACCAAAACCAACATGGACCAGAGGTAGAGAAGGAAAGAAAATGATAGACAATCATATTAAAGATTATCAGACCGTCTTCAAGCAGCTCCATGTTCCTGTAATTACAGCTGTAAACATTGTTCAGATATTTAAGATCCAACCTAACTGGACGTGACGAACGGTAAATAAAGGGTCCAGAAAAACTTCTAAAGAAGTCAAAGATGAACTTGAAGGAACATGTCAAGTCTAGCACCTAGAACATCAAATACAGACACAAGAAAAGACAAAAGAGAGTTAAATTCTTTTTATTCACTAGGAGAAACAGACAGAGATGTGCTTCAGTTACAATCTGAAAACACTTTCTGGTGCACCTCTCTTTTTATTACTTACATTCCCTAAGTTACATGGACGCTGCAGCTCTAAAGAGGAATAAGCAAATTAATCACAGCTGCAGTGAGTCAGGGTTACAAATCATCTAAATGAGCTATACAATCTTTGTGGCAGCCGAGTGGTGTACCAAATAAAAACTGCAAGGATTGTGGACAGAGTTCTAAACAGACCAACAAAATTTATAATGATTTATTTAAAAAACTAAGAATCAAAAGGGAAGGAGGTGCAGGCAGTTCTTGACAATAAGTCAATAAACAAGTCTGTAACAGACTCCTAGCTGGTCATAGGGAAAAGGGCGCGGTCCTCCACTGCTCCCAACTCTTTCTTGGCTCGATCCGACCAATCCTCCAGTTCCTGGTGAACCTCGACCATGATCCAGCCGCCCGCTCCTCAACGGCGACCAGTCTCTCTTGTCCTCCGGTCCGCCTGCACCGTCCCCCAAATCCAACATGGCCATTGTTGAAGAAAGAAATATTAAGTTAGCTTAATTTGGAAAAAGCTTGGCTCTCTTTATTTCCTCCGATCCCAAGTTCTTCTTGGCGAGCCGCGTGTGCCAATCAGGAACAACGATGCGTGATGACGTCACAAAGTTACAGCGTTTAATTTCATAGGAAACCACAATGAAGTAACAACATGAGCTGCAAAGCAGCCAAGATACAGACTCATTACCTGAGACAGACAAAGAATAAAAACAAGGACAGAGAAAGAAAAGGCAAAGACATGTCTTTGGAGAAGGCTGATGCCAAAACGGCAGAAATATACCAGCAATCTGAATTATTATAATCGTGTTCGATCTCTTATAGTGAAGGCGTTTCTCTCCTTGTTAATGTATTCATTAAGGCGTAGCTCTGTATGACCAATTAGAAGTTACCTTGGAGACTCATAAAAACTTAGAGCCTCCCTAATTTACGCAAAAGATCAAAGGCCATTTGGTTTCCGAGAGGACAAAGGAGCAGGGCCAGCTGCATCTTGGTCTTCCCTGCTCTGTAGCCATTTGGTTCAATAAAACCATAAAATAAGACTTCACAGATACCTGTGAATTTCAGAGTGTCTCCTTCACAAAGTTAAGCTCAGTAAAAGATTATCTTCACAAACCTAATTCTGGTCTACTGCAATCAGCATTTTCCAAAGATTTGAATCTTTGCCTTATCACATAAATCCTGAACAATTTTCTAATACTAAACAACACATTTTCATTGAAACAATTTCCATTTGATTCAGATATTATCATAGACAGTACAATTTTCAAATACATTCAGCATTCACCATTCTAAACTTAGATAATACACTTTGATTATAAACTTGCTATTAATACTTAGAAAAATGTTAGTGATCTCAACATTCTATGTTGCATTTTAGTTTAAACCATGCCAGATGTGATTAAAAAACCTTTGATGTTCTGTGAACCCAACAGAGTTCTGTTTCACAGGCAATACTAATTTTATGGCCTCCTGACCTCTGATAACACAGCAGGAGGAACCTCACAGAGAGATCACAGATTTGACCTACTTCTAAATATTTACCGATAGAATAGTTTTAGTTTCAAATCCTTTACACAAACCTGTTTAAAATTAAGAAATTTGTTCAAAATCAGACTGTTCATTATAACCTTTACATCTGGGGTAAGATTAGCTGTATTAAGCACTAAAAATAATAATTTTCCGTAACACCATCCCGGGCTCGTCCGCGCTCCATCCAGCCGCGTATTGTCTCCCTCTCGTCCCGCTGCTCCTACACCTGTGATCTGTCCAGCTTTGTCTGCTTCTGGTCCCGCTGTCTATGGCTTATCCTCCTTCCCGGTCTGCACGCTGCTTAATTAGATACAGAACACCTGTGCCGCTGCAGTGGGGCGTCTCTCGGTGTACGTGGCACGTGACCTCAAAACAACCAATCAGAAACATGCAACACAACAACCCAAAAATATAACTCAACTAAATCTAAGTGTAGCCCAATTATACCGCTATGAAGTAAGTAAGGGCCCCTGAGTTCATTAAACCCATTAACTTATAAATAATAACACTCTCGTGTTTAAACCTTTGTTTAAGTTTCACTTTAGAATAATAATACACCTGTACTTTTCTATTCTTTTCACCCAATAATATAGCTTTGACCAAAAATAATAAACTCCAAATACTATTCTACAATAAATCAAACACACACCTGTATGAGATTTTTAACATATATTGAACACAATAATAAGTTCACATAAAACACTAGATGTTTCAATCTCTTGGTTTCAAAACCTGTTTTTTCAATGTGGGCCCACACTTAAATGTTCACCTAAGCCGGCAATAATTAACTGAAATATAGTCCCAAAAAAATAAACCCGTTGCAGGCCTGATGTGATGATGAAGCGTGGAATTTGGTACCTTACTCCAGAGAAAACCTTGGACCTTCTTGAAATTTAACTTGTCCTTAGTCCAGTTGGCAAGATGTCTTCAGCTCCTTCACAGGATTCAGGAAAAAGCAGGAAAATCCAACACAGACACAAACTCAGTGTAAGCCAGTGTTTCTCAATTCCCGTCCTCAGGCCCCCCTGCCCTGCATGTCTTAGGTGTTTCCTATGGAAGTAAATATGTGCCATCAGAATTTGAATTAAAAATGCCTCTGAAATTTGAATGCTGTATATTAGTGCTTACTTTTTCAGTATTAAAATAAATTCAGAATATATTTTTAACCTAAAAAAAATTCAGTGTCATTTTTTGTACATGGTTGCAATTTTCATTTATTAAAAAAATTCACATTCCTATTTCAAAGTCATCAAATTTTCAATATACATATTTTTCACAGTTTAAATTTTCAGTGTTAAAAAATTCAGCATATAAAAAATTCAACTTTTCAAAATTCAAATGCAATATTTTCGTTGTCCTCCAATTCAACTTGCTCAAATTCGCCGTCTCAAATTCAGCGTCTAAAAATTCGCTGTAAAAATGGGCAAGGTTACCTCAGGTCACAGACATTAGCAATGGATGTCCGATTCCAACATCCACCTAATCACGTGACACAACCGTCATATTGAAGAAATACCAGCATCACCCAGGCTGGCGACCATGGAGGCGAACGCAAACCCAACGGTGAGTTTAATGCTTTCATATTTCTGTAGTATATTTTATTTTGCGCATGAAGTTTGATACATTATCTTAAAGCCTGATTTAAAACACGGGTTGGGCCGTTGTTAATCTTACACCATGCAGTGCTGGCAGGTAGCGAATTTTTTTTTCATGTACAAATAATGACACTGAATTTTTTTAGGTTAAAAATATATTCTGAATTTATTTTAATACTGAAAAAGTAAGCACTAATATACAGCATTCAAATTTCAGAGGCATTTTTAATTCAAATTCTGATGGCACATATTTACTTCCATAGTTTCCCTTCTACTACACAGTTGGATTGAATCTTTGGGTGATTAACAGGCTTCTGCAGCACTTGATGGTCATGCAATCATTTGAATCAGCTGCTCTGGAGTAGAGGTACATCTAAAACATGCAGAGCAGGGGGACCTGAGGACTGGAATTGAGAAGCACTGGTGTAAGCTCATCTCTTTGCACTAGGCTCAACTCTGTAACGGTCCCACGACGGAAACCTTAGTTAAGTCTTCTGTTAGCCGAGTTAGCTCACAGTACTCAATGTCCATTCACTGTGCTAATGAATGCTAATGGCTAATGCGCTAGCGAGCATTACATATGACTTGCACCTACTGTACAGTGAATTCCGGTCTGAAAGGATCACAGTAGCTACAAACTGTTAAGGAAGAATATTTTATTAATTATCTTTGGAAAAAAGTTTGGCTCTCTCTTCCTAATGATCCCAGGTCCTCTCAGCGGGCGACAAGGAAAACAACAATGCGTGATGACGTCACAGAATTACAGAGTTTAATCCCATACAAAGCAACGTATGAATTAACAACAAAACCGCAGAGTTACAGAGATATACATTCTTTACCTGAGACAAAAAAGATAGAGAAAGAAAAGAAGGCAAAGACATGTCTTTGGAGAGAGCTGGTGCCAAAAAGGCAAAATAGGAGCAGCTATCTGAATTATTATTATTGTGCACGAACTCTTATACTGAAGGTGTTTCTTTCCTTGTTAATATATTCCATTAAGGCGTACCTCTGGCTGACAAACCAGAAGCTACCTTGGACACTCAGAAAAACTTAGAACTCCCCCTAATTTACACAAAAGATCAAAGGCCATTTGCTCTCTGGTTTAACAAAAGAGCAAACAGCTGCATCCTGGCCTTCTGGGTTCTACAGTCATTTGGGTAAAGAAAAACATAAGATAAGATTTCACAGATACCTGTGGAATCCGGAGTGTCTCCCGTTATCTTCTCCTTACATAAATTCTCAGGACAAACTTAAATCCAGTAATTTGGTTCAAGGAAAGTTTACCTTCATAAAACCCAGTTTTTGCTCATCTGCACTCAACATCTCAAAAGATTTGAATCTTTGCCTTAAACCAAAAAATAACACATAAAATCAACAGAACAAAATGAGGTACAATTCCTTTTTTCTAACCTATGAAACATAACATTCAATCCTAAGTATACAAGTTAACACAATCATTTTCCAAAACCCCATTTAGCATAAATCCTGAGCAATTTTCTAATACTAAACAAAACATTTTCATTCAAACAATTTCCATTCTAATACATTCATCATTTACTAGATTAGTAGTTCTAAAATTAGATAATACAATCTTCATTAAAAACCTGCTATTAGTACTTAGAAAAATGTCTTAGAAATTAAATGTTAGTGGTTTTAACATTCTATGTTGCATTTAGTTTTACACCATCTCAGATGTTGGTTCTGGAAAACTTTTGACCTTCTGTGAACCAAACAGGCTTCTCTCCTCCAGGCTCAAATGTTACTGCCCTCCAGGAGATGCTAATTTTATGGCCTCCTGACCTCTGATATCACAACAGGAGCCTCATTGAGAGATCCCCTCTGATCTGCATTTTCCTGTACTTTGAATACTTACCTATCAATAGTTTAGTTTTAAATCCTTAACACAAACCTGTTCAAAATGAAGAAATTTGTTCAAAATAAGAATGTTCAATATACCTTTTACACATGTCGTAAGATTAACTGTATTAAGCACTAAGAATAATCATTTTTCCTCAACAAAACAAAAGTGTAGAGTCGATATCAATAAACAAACTGTCGAGTTGATAGCCTGAATATCTACAAAAACACTTGTTTCTCATCAACTCCGCCACGTTTTCCAGCGCGGTTTTCTATCTCTCTTCTCTCTCGTTTTTCCCTCTATTTTTTACTCCTTCCTGTCTCTCCCTGACCCTCAGCCAACCATGGACCAGTGAAGTTGCTTTGTTTTACCCCACTTCCTCTTACAAACATAAGCACTTCAAAATAAAATATGGTGAAGATTACTTTCCTATAAAACGGTTTTAAATACATTTCTTTTTGTTAACATTTATTTATAACAATTTTAACATATTTAAGCAAACATGCTTAACACATTCTAAATTATTATTCCTTCCATGAACTTAACTCAATACAAAATACTCTTATTTTGGACTGGGTTACATAAGAAAAGTAAATAACTTCAAAATATAACAAACAATCCAAAACAGTGATATAAGGAACATAAATTTAAACCAAAAAAGAAAAAACGAGGCCACATTACCACATCTTCACCTCACACTTCTTCAGCCTTACGACTGAGGAGGACAGGAGTTTCCAGCCAAGCGTTTATCTCATGGGCGTAGGTTTGGGTATGAACGGTCCTGACACGTCACGACCAATATTCAACGGATATAAAATAGTCCGGACCAATTTTTGTCATATTAATTAAAATACACTTTTTTTTTAACAAAAACAAAATAAATAAAAGAAAATCTACATTGATTAGTTTAATATTTCAATATACTACGCAGTGGTAGCATTCATTGTTAAATTCACTGTTATGAACTATGACGACCCATGCCGCTATTGGCTCAAAGAACGTGGATCTACGTTCTTTGATTGGCTGCAACAGGCGGCGGCCAGCTGGACACACGCGGAACAGAAGCTTGGTCCATGGAGCTGAAAGTGAACGCGTCTCCTTCTGAGTTTGACATTTATTATGAGTCTCCGAGACCAAAATAGAAAAGGACGACAGACATTAGAAGTTATTTCGCTACTTCGGCTGTAAGTACAGTGAGTGGACCCATAACTTAGATATCTATCACGCAACGCATTTGTTGGTGGGACCTTACAACTTACTGACCAATCCCCTCTCCCCCCCACTGGTCAAAAATGGTTGGGGGGGGGGGGTTGGTCAGTAAGTTGTAAGGTCCCACCAAAACAGCCACCTACTGCAATGAACTCTTCTCCACTTCTCCTTTCAGTGACCTCCTTAACTATAATGATTAGTGTTTATATAGGTTATTATTTTAATTCTATCAGAACATCAGCATCAGATCGGACCAGCCGACCTTTGACCCAAAGTAACTTAAAGGGAGATGACCACGGAGAACAACATGGTTGAAAACAAATCATAAAATATCCAGACTGGAATTTACCAAACTGCATGTTGACACAAAGATTCTGGGGGATTTACCTCTGGACAGACGAGACAGAAACTGAACTTCTTGACACATCAGCTCTTTGAAGGATGGAGAAATGAAGCAGATGAGGGAAAGATCACTGTCAGTCACTGTGAAACACGGAGGAGGCTCCGTTATGCTCTGGGCTGCGTTGCTCCATCTGGTTCAGGGTTAGAATGAAACCTCAAGACTCTCAGTGGATTCTAGAGAGAAATGTGCTGCTCAGTGTTTGGATCATCATGCAGGTCACCAGGATGATGATAAAAACACTCAGATAAAAAACAGAGGAAAACATTCAACCAGTCTGCAGTGACCTCTGACCCCTGACCTGAATCCTACTGACGGAGCTGAAACGTTTCGTCTGGAAAAGGTTTCAGAACTGAGAGCAGTTTGTTGATGAGCAGAGAAATGAAATACCAGAATCGTTGGTTGATCAACTCAAAAGGTTGAGCAACAAAATATCAACTTTTATCATTTTATCCAGGAGTTTAATTTGAAAATATGTTTAAAAGGACGTGCTGTGGCGGCGTAGCGGACAGCGCGAGCCACATTTGGAGGCCTTGAGTCCTCGACGCGGCCGTCACGGGTTTGATTCCCGACCTGGTGAATCAAACCCGTGACATTTGCCGCATGTCTTCCCTCCTTTCCTGTCAGCCTACTGTCATATAAGGGACACTAGAGCCACAAAAGACCCCTGGTGGGGAGAAAAATATGTTTAAAAATCAATGACTGACTTTCATTTTCATAGAATCTTTATTCATCATTTTCTTTGTCAGATTGAAGTGATTTCTGTGACCATTGAGGTTTTTCCTTCACTAACTGAGAGAAACCAACAGATGAATTAATGAGAGATAAACTCAGAGGTCAAAGGTCGACACTTTGCCTCATTTCTTTGGAAACTCAGTTAAACATTTCAGAGAACTCAGATATTTAGAAACACATGACCAAGAAGATGAAATGTTTCCTGTCTCTGTTTTTACACTCAAACATTTCTCACCAACAGCTTCAAGTTTTCACAGGTTTTTAATCTCTCAACAACTGGGCGGCTAATCTCTAAATATAAATCTCTAAATATAAATCCTGTAGAGAAGAGGAACTGATCGGCTTCTCGTCTCTATCAACAAAAATAAACACGTTTCACCACAGAGGAGAAAAACGGTTCACTGCTAAAACTAGGAATGGAAAAAATGATCAGAAAGCAGAAATGTTCAGACAGCAGCTGCAACGTGTGAATTTCTGCTTTTAGATGTTAAAAATAACCAGAAATGTGGAGTTATGATGAAAACTGAGAGGCTGAAAGGAGCTGATTTAACCTGATGGCTGATTAAAGGAGCCAACAGAAGAATGAATGTCTGGAAACATCAGAGCCTGAAGCAACGATGGGAAGAAGAAGATCAAACGTTTTTCACAATGAAAGAAAAACAGAAACAGGAAACAAAAAGCTGATTTCCTGCTGCTGATGTTGGTTCATCAACATCAAGTTACTGAAACCAGAATTTAGATGATTAAACAAAAGATTTAAAGTTCAGGTCATATTAGCAGTCAGGCTGATCTCAACCTGACTGATGAAGATGAGTTACATCAGCCTCCTCTTCATCACTCCTTCATCACTGAAGCTGTAAATAAAACCTTCATCTGAACTCAGAGCTGATAAAACCTGAAAATCCTCTTTAGTTCATGAAACTGTTTTAAAGAAGCTTCATGTCTGAGTGAAGTCAGTATTTTAACATCTCAGGATGAATCAGATTCTGATGTTCAGCTTCAACCAACATGTCTGGATCCAAACAGGATCAAATAATCTTCACTTTTCACCATCAAACCATTTCTGCTGTTTTATGCAGTAAATTTAGATTCATATTGTAATTCAATCTGTTCAGGATAACAAATAGAACATCTGTTGTTACTAAACACAAACAAGAGTTTAATAGAAATTAAATTATTATAAAATAAACCTAAAAGACTAACATGATATTAAAACAGAATAAATTCATTCATTTATTATTTGATGCAGATTCTGAAAAACCAGAAAATTATTTATTGTAAAACTTAAAATAAAATTCTTTCTGACTTCAGAAGCTAAATTAGCATGAAGCTAATCTGAAACTTTAAATTTCCAGATTAAAAACATTCAAACATTTCAACCCAGAACTTAAAATCCAACATGGCCGCCGCACAGGAAGAGCTGCTGTGATGAAATGTTTTATTTCCTCTGCTGGTCAACATGTTGCTGCTGAGTTAAATTACATAAAAAGCAAAGAATTAGCTTGTTGTTAGCTTGCTGTTAGCTTGGGCTGCTGTTAGCCATTAGCTATGTCTCTGACTGCAACACTTAGCTCATGCTACTGGTTTCCTGAGCTGCAACTGGAAACCAGTCCAGCTGATCCCAGTAGATCTGACAGCTGCTGGAGGTCAGAGGTCAACTCTGGGTGACCTCACTGAGGAGTAGAGAACATCTGGGCCTGATTGATTCTCTGGAAACAAAAACAACAAAAAGTTTGATAAAGATTTGAAACTGCAGCAAAGAAACAGGATAAAAAACAGAAATTTATTTATAAAGGCAGAATGTGAGACGAGAATTAATGAGTTTAAACAAACGTCTCATTTTTAATGTTTTATTATTTCCATGTTTTTATTTTTGTCTATTTAATCATAAAAGAGGATCAATTCTCCTGCCTTCATTTCAGATTCCTGACGTTGATTTAAAGAGAAAAATCTCTAAATAGTTTGGATCTTAATTTGTTGATTTCCATCAGATTTTCATTTCATTCAATAATAAATATGAATAATTCATGTAACTAATAGAAATCATGAGTGAAACGGAGCAGAAAGAAGAATAAAAATATAATTTCTGTTCTTTATTCAAGTAAAGATAATATTATCTCTTCACCTCAAAAAACTATTTCAGACACAAAAACACAGAAACCATCAGTTTGTTCCTGTTTGGTTCTGGTTCTGTTTTCTCCTCTGATGGACCGGAGGTCGGTCCAGTCGGTCCAGTCGGTTCTCTGGTTCTGCTGGAGATGAACATCAGAACCCAAACTAACTTAAAACTAACAAACTAACTTCTCCCTCTTCAGTCTGAATATTCTGTTATTTTTTAACAGGTTTGTTGAATAAAACAGATTATTTCGGGTTCAGATTGTGCTGTTTGGACCAGCAAGTGGCCCGGTTCTGTTCACATGCAGAACAGCAGCGGTTCTGAACATGGATGGGTCGGGTCGACCAGAACCAGCAGCAGTGAAACTCACTGCAGGATGAACTCAGAAACCATCAGGCCTTCAGACGCTGCAGCTTCACATCTGATTCTGATATTTATCATCAACAGTTTTAATTTATCAGCTTCTTCCAAACCGGATCAGTACCAGAACCACGTCTGCAACTGGACCTGATCAGAACCAAACCGGAGAATTTCATCTGGATCCTGAAATGTTTTGATCAAAAATGCCGAAATGATCAGAGAAAAAACTCTGTTAGAAAGTAAAAGGTCAGGCAGTTTGACCTTTACTGGATCAGATTAATCTGACACTAATCTGATATTAATCTGATATTAATCTGATATTAATCTGATATTAATCTGATATTAATCTGATATCAATTTGATATCAATCTGATATTAATCTGACACTAATCTGACATTAATCTGATATTAATCTGATATTAATTTGATACTAATCTGACATTAATTTGATATCATTCTGACATTAATCTGATATTAATCTGACAGTAATCTGATATTAATCTGATATCAATCTGATCTTAATCTGATCTTAATCTGATACTAATCTGACATTAATCTGATATTAATCTGATATTAATTTGATACTAATCTGACATTAATTTGATATTAATCTGACATTAATCTGATATTAATATGATATTAATCTGACATTAATCTGATATTAATCTGATACTAATCTGACATTAATCTGATATTAATTTGATACTAATCTGACATTAATTTGATATCATTCTGACAGTAATCTGATACTAATCTGATATTAAGCTGATATTAAGATGATATTAATCTGATATTAATCTGACATTAATTTGATATTAATCTGATACTAATCTGACAATAATCTGATGTCAATCTGACATTAATCTGACATTTAGAACTAAATGAAGTTTCATCCTGAGAACAGGAGCATCAGGAATCTGTAACTTTTCTCTGTTTCTTTCATGAACATCTTCAGGTTTCCAGTTTTTATCTCTGCAGCTGCTCAGATTATCACTAAATCTAAATCCTGCTGACGTGTTTAAACCTGAAAACAGGAACTGATCAACTTCCTGCCTCCATCAGAAAAACTAAACACATTTCAACACAACGGTTCTAAAATTATGATGGAAAAAATGAACAGAAAACAGAAGCAGAAATTCAGATAACTGGAGGAGGAAGATGAACTTCTGCTTTTAGATGTAAAAAACCCAGAAAACATCAAGTTAGAGTGAAAACTGACAGACTAAAAGGATCCGATGTTAATCTGATGGAGGCTTAAAGTCCAAATGTTTCATGTTCAGCATCTGATCGACACTCAGTGGAAAAACTTCATCTTTAGTTTTAAATGTGACTGAAAAAATAACATTTTTGCTCCATAAAAGCATCAAAGAGGCAGATTTATTGAAAACTGACTGACTTTGTTTTTACTGTTTCAGTGAGAAACTTAAAGTTTGACGTAACGATCAGATTCTGTTCTGGTAAAACTCATTTCCTCATTCAGATGTTTCGATCTAACCGACTCCAGGAATCCAGACTCCAGTCAGTTTTAGATTCATCTCTGCTCAAACACACCTGAACAATCCTCAGGTAGGAAAACACTCAGCAGGTCTGAATCCTTCAGACTCTGAATCCTTCAGACTCTGAATCCTGACAGACTCTGAGTCTCTCAGCGACTGGAGGATTCAGAAACATGAAGCTTTGACGAGTTTCTAGAACTCAGTTCTGCTCTTTGCTCATGTTAAAACGGTTTTGCTGTGAACGGCTCTCAGCTTCTCGTTTTGATGGAAAGTTTCACCATAAACACGATGATGAAAGGATGATTTTCATCTGTTCCTGTGAAACCACAGAAAAAAACAGAATGATGAAGCAAACAGTGACGGATCACTTCTGCTTTCTGCCACAATGAGACTCTGCTGCCGGGCTTTGACTAGACACTCTGTCTGAAAGCTGCTCCTCTGGTAAAGTTTAAATAAATACACACTTTATTTACAGCAGCTTGGAAAAGTATTCACACCCTTAAACTTTTATATTTTATCACAAACAAAAACATAAATAAATTTCACTGGGATTTAATGTGAACATCAAACACAAAGTGACATAAAACTGGAAGGTGGAATAAAAACTGACTGAAGATTCAAATCATTTTTAACAAATAAAAACTGAAAAATGTTTTCCATTCATTCAGTGTCATCAACAAAAAGAAAAAAAGTTCAGAAGAGACGATAAAGCCAATAATTAAAATGACATCGATAGTTCTAATTTATCGTACGATTAATTGATTTATTGTTTATCGCAACAGGTCCAGGTGAGACCGACTATTTCTAACCAGAACCTCTCAGCCTCACACACACACTAGCTCCTCCTCCTTCCCCACCAGAGAGGAGACGTTCAACGTCCCAAGAGCTTCTGCAACCGAGGATCGGACCGCCAGGGCCCCCTCCCTCGGCCGCCACCCATCACACAATGCACCCGACCCCGTTGGCCCCTCTCAGGTGGTGGGCCTGGTCTGAAACCAACAACTGGTTAATGACCCTCCAGTGTTTCATCATATCCTGTAACCTCCATATTTTACTGTAGGAGGCGCTGCTGAGTTTTTACATCTTAACTTGACCTCAAATAAAAACAATCCTTTTGTAAGAACAGAAGTTTGGGAGGAGAAATTATGGAAAACAAACACAATAAAAGAAAGAAAAACCCAGAAAACTCATCAGGAGAAGTTTTACCTTTGGCCTTTGACCTCTTCTGCTTCTTCTTCTGGTTGGTGACTAACTCTCCATAAGTCACTTCTCCAGCTCCTTCACTGCCTGATAAAAGATAAAAACACTTTTATTTCCTTAATCTGCTGCATGTAAAGAACAAAAATCAAAGCTGAATAAAAACCAACCTGATAAAGTTTAGTTATAATTAATAATCAAAAGTCAAATTAAAGAGGAAATGAGAAGCTTTGGGTTAGTTCTTTGTTTTTAGATTCAGTTTGTCTGGATTTTAAATATCTGTTGTTGTTTTTTAAATGAAATATAAATATAATAATCCTGATCAGAGCAGCAGCTGGTATCTACACTGAAAAAAATAACTCTTTGGATGAACTTAAAAAAATCATGGAAAGGTTTTCCACCTGATTACTTTGCTTTATTTCAGCACCATGTAATTCTGTTACTCCTATTTAAAACAAATGTGTTGGGTCAACTTAATTTATTATGGTTGATTGAACTCATTTACTATAGTTGGATCCAATGTAATTAAAAGAACCAGCCCAACTAATTTGCAACAATTTGGACCAAATAATTTACTTGACTAAGATTAATGCAAATTTAGTTGAAACCAACTTTTTCTTTGAAGAGTTTTTGCTGCGCTAGTGGCTCATATCTTTTTGAGACAGTAGGCAGACAGGATGAGGACGTGGCAAAGGTCACCAGGACCGGGAGTTGAACCAGCAACGTCTCCATTGAGGACTAAAGCCTCCAAACATGCAGTGTGCTAAACCTCCTGCGCCACCACACACTGGAGAAACCAACTTATGTTACAGTGATTCCTTCACACTAATTATTAAGTTGATTCAACTCATGAAACTTAAGTCAGCTCAACAAACATGCTTCATGCTGAAAGAAAGATATTTAATTGTGTGGAAATCCTTTTCATAATTTAATTACGTTAATTCAAACATTTTTTAAGTTACATTACATTAAGAGTTTTAAGAAAGGACTGAAAGGGTAACAGCTGAACAACACGTTGTCATCCAGTCTCCAACCTGAAGCCCAACAGCAGTAGTAGCAACATCATAACAGCCTGAACTGTACAGCTTACACATTTAAATCAGAACCATTGCAGCCTTATAGCAAAAATATATACTTTATATAAGTTTGTCTTTGCCTGACTTCCGAAAAAAAGAGAATATAAACAAATTTCTTTGTCCAGATCCAGTAAAGAGAAATGTCAATGGAGTGATTACAGCCAGCAGAAAGAACACTCAACTATTAGAAAAGGTACAACAGAACTGTATTTTCATGCTGTAGTTTTTACAGCCATTTGTTTCAGTGCAGTTCTTAAATGCCAATAGTTCCCTGCAGAGAAAAACAAATATCTATAGTTTAATGTGTAACTAAAACCTTTTTGAAGTTTTCCCAGGTCAAAACAGTTCTGTCTCATAATCTCTCATGATCCCCTGATCTCTCTAGATCCTCTTCAGTGGGAAATGAATCTGACTAAATTGAATCACGTTATTTCAACTTGATTAAATTTCATAAATTCTTGTTTATCCAACATGATTTTATCACGTTTTTGTTTCAAGCATAAAATTATTCTGCTTTTTGTTAATGTGATAACTCCCTAAGTTCATTTTTTTCGGTGTAACAGTGTTTAAATATTTTATTTGTTCAGCTTCACATTCAGCTGAAGAACAGAAACAGGAAGCTGGACGACTGCAGAGCTGTTAGAGTCAGTTAGCAGCAAAACCACAAACTGCAGCACAAAGTGCAGCACAAAGTGCAGCAAAAAGAGTCAAATATTCACTGATCAGCTGGAAACATCCAGAGTCTGACTAAAGTTTGACCTGAATTAATCATAAATAAAACATCAAACCAAAAATAATCCACATTTTACATCTAATGTTGAGAGTATAAACTATAAAGAAAATGTTTTATTTCTCTAAATTAAATAACCAGATAAATCAGGAACATTTTCTACTTATAAAGTTTTGTTTAAATAAATTTTATTCTTGTTTGGACTTGAGTCTCAGTGAGAAATGTTCTGGTTTTTACGACTTAATTCTCTTATAAAGTTCTACACACATCAACAGCTATTTACATAGAAACAAAATTATTTAATATTTAATAAATACAAATTAAGAAATGGGTGGATAATTATTATATTTAATTTTGCTGAAGAGGATTTTTTTTCAGCCACACAACATCAGTAATAAAGAATTATATGAGTATCTGACATTTATATTTTACATGTTTTAACCCAGGGGTCTCAAACTGCAGGCCTCCAGTGGCAGTCCTGCAGTTTTTAGATGAGCCACAAGTACAAAACACTGGAATGAAACGGTTTAATTACCTCCACCTGGTGTAGATCAGTTCTCCAGAACCTTAATTATTCTATTCAGGTGCAGCAGAGGCTCATCTAAAAGTTGCAGGACTGGAGTTTGAGACCCTGATTTAACATTTTATAAAAATACATAACCATCTTTTTCTGTAAAACTTCCTGTGGTTTATTTTGTATAAACATTGATTAAAACAGATGATTCAACTTTTTATGAGTTTCAGTCCTAAAAATTGTATTTGGGATAAAATTATTTGTTCTTAGAGAAATCTAAAAATTTGGTTTCCTGACTTCCAACATTCAAATGACCATATTTAATTGATTTAATTTCTTTGTGTTTGTCATCATTAGAAAGTTTCTGAATCTGTAAATAACTCAACAGATTGTTCCTGGTTTTGCTTCAATCACATTCTGATATTCTTACTTATATTTTGATGGATTATTAATATTATGGATTTTGCTGATCAAAATCCTCCAGGTAATGTCACCATAAAACTTTAAATCATTTTCCAGGTTTGTTACTAAACTAGAAAACATTTTAAACAAATTATTTAGAAAGGAAATATTATGTAGCCAAAAGATCTGCATAATAAATTTATATTATTGTGTTTTATTACAAATAACTTGATGCTTGAACTCATGTTGACTCAAATATTTACTCAAGAAACATGAAGTTAAACATCATTAAGTTATTTTCACCTCAAACTGAGAAACTGATGAAGATAAATGAGAAGCAGAATGCTGACTTCTGGAAATACTGAACATATTTCATGTTTTTCTAAACTGTGAGTGATTTAATAAAGGTTTAATAAAGTTTTAATAAAGTTTTAATGAAGTTTTAATAAAGTTTCAATAAAGGTTTAATAAAGTTTTAATAAAGTTTTAATAAAATTTCAATAAAGGTTTAATAAAGTTTTAATAAAGTTTTAATGAAGTTTTAATAAAATTTCAATAAAGGTTTAATAAAGTTTTAATAAAGTTTTAATAAAATTTCAATAAAGGTTTAATGAAGGTTTAATAAAGTTTTACCTCTGGCCTTCGGTTTCTTCTTCTTCTCATTGATGATTATCTCTCCATAAGTCACTTCTCCTGTTTTTACTGCTGAATAAACTCCAGCTCCCTGAGAAAAGATAAAAACTTCAGATTTATTTCTGTCCAATCTGCTGCCTGGATGTAAAGATCACAGATTGATTAAAATAAAAACCTGTAGTAGTTTAATTATAATCAATATTACAGCAGCAAATGTAAAACAAGAGGCAGAAATTAGATACTTTGATTGTTTATTAGATCCAGTTTGTCTGTAAATAAATTGTTAAAGCTAATTTACATTTGAAATGTTTGGCTTTTCTCATTAAAGACTGTAATAAAATAATCTTTCAATAATTAGTGAAACACTGAATCAATCAGAGAAATTTGTCCTTTAGATCTTTTATTTTGAAAACTCTGAGATCAGGATAGAGAGCCAGAGAAAAAGAAGAAGATGAAATGAAATTTAACCAATTTTCTTTTCTATCTAATCAGTCTCATGTAGGGTTAAGTTTATCTCTAACTGGGCGCCATACAGCCAGTTCTTCCATTAGAGAGTTTCTCTCTGTTAAACACTAAAGTGAACCAGTTTTTCCTTCCACCGCGTTTTCTGACTCTGGAGGTTTTTAAAAAGCAACTAAAACATTTTGATGTTCCCAGGCTTTTATCTCTTGATTTAATTGTTTCTTATGTTGGTTTTATATTTTGTTTGGTTTTAAAGTTGATTTCTTTTGTGCAGCGTTTTGTGATTTCATGTCTGTGAAAAGAGCTTCATAAATAAACTTTACTTACTGACTTAGTTTCTCTCATCTCTGGTTAATTACCTCTAAATCAAACACAGTTCAAAGGAGTTTCAGTTTTGATAAAGAGAAGAAAAACATTTTCACTGAAAGCTTCGTTATCAGTTCATCTTCCCAAAGTTTATTCTGTCAATAATAATAATTATAATAATCCTGAACAGAGCAGCAGCTGCTGTTTAACAATGTTCAGGTATTTTATTTTGGTTCTAACATGTTCAGCTTCACATTTGGCTGAAGAACAGAAACAGGAAGCTGTTAGTGTCAGTTAAACAACACGGCTCCTTCAGACTAGTGGCAGCAGATGGAACACAGTTCATCTGACCTCCAACTCATAAACATGTCTGGATGTTGTTTATGTGTTTTTATGTTGTATGTTAAGCATCTTTAGGAAGCCAAAACCAACAGTAAGTCACTAAAGATGTTATGGAAGCTGATCTGAAACTAAGACCACAAACTTCTTGACCATATTTATAGATGAAACTTTTTAGAAAACAACAGGAAACCAGTAAGACCAGACCACACAGAGGCCCAACCAGTCTGATCGCTACAGGAGAAGGTTTCACTTCTCACTTCACATCAGAGCAGCTATGAGTCAGTAGAAAAGGAATAAAAATACATTTAAAAACTCTGGTTGTTCTGCAGGTGAAGACAGAAACTAAATGTTTCTGAATTTATATCCCAGATAAAAAGAACTGTTCCATGTTTCACACATAATGTTCCCTGATCTACAGAGATTCAAGCTGAGAGACAAAGATGTTAACATCCATCGGTCCAGAAAGGATCAGAGTCTCTCTGAGGGTTTGGGTCTCCAGAACCACAGAGACGTTATACACAGAGAAAACATGAGGCAGGGAAACGGCCCCGCAGGCCGACCAAACAAAATTACTCATTTTCAAACATAAAGTATTGAAATAATATTAGTTTCACTCCACAGAACACATTAAAGACTGTAACTGTAACCAGTGGTTCAGTTGGTAGAGCTGCTGCCTTGCAGCAAGAAGGTCCTGGGTTTGATTCCCGGCCCGGGGTCTTTCTGCATGGAGTTTGCATGTTCTCCCTGTGCATGCTGGGTTCTCTCCGGGTTCTCCGGCTTCCTCCCACAGTCCAAAAACATGACTGTCAGGTTAATTGGTCTCTCTAAATTCTCCCTAGGTGTGAGTGTGTGTGTGAATGGTTGTGTGTCTTTGTGACAGACTGGTGACCTGTCCAGGGTGACCCCGCCTCTCGCCCGGAACGCAGCTGGAGAGGAACCAGCAACCCTCCTGACCCCATTAGGGACAAGGTGAACAGAAAATGAATGGATCTACTGAACATGTGTGAATATGTTGAATTTTCAGTATTTAACAAATCACAACAAAACACACTTGAACAGCCAAATATCTCCAGTTTGGACTTTGGGAAGGAAAAATATTTTAACTGTACATTTAAAACATTCTGTTTTGTTTCGTTTTACTTTTTAGCAGCATAAAAGCCTAAACAGTGACCAGTCCCTCCATTTTGGATGTTGAAGTTACGACACAGAGGACGACTGTCTCCATTCTCACAGTTTTGCTGTTTGTATCCTGAACACTCAAAGCCTGATGTGATTTTGACTGAATTCACTTCATGGAGGCGCGCAGGGTGGAAACTGAGCTTTGGGACCGGACTCAAGTCAACCCCCCAGACCTGAGATGAAGATGTTTGTCTGTCTCATATCAGTTTTTGTTCCAAGTTGTCCAAGTATCAAATTAAGAGTTTCTACTGTTGAAGTTTCTCTACCAGTGCTGGGTTCAGATCCAATATGGCCGCCCCGCCTCAGCATGTAGAGAACAAACTGAACTGTGCGTCTGATCAGATCCAGACTGAATCAGTGAGGATTGTTCACTGCTTGTTACGTCCAACAAGGGCACAACATATTTCAGAACATAGGCAAAATTGAGGGTCCAAAAAAATTATTTTACTTTAAATCTCTCTTCAACTTTTATTTTGGTTCATCTGCTTTAATTATCTGTGGAGGAAAGAGAGAGAATTAAACGTCCTCAGTTCCCTGTGTCCCAAAAACAAAGAAAGGAACAAACAAAAATCCCAAAAGTATAAACAGAAAGTTGGACCTGATGAGCCGATCAAAAAGAACAAAACGGTACAGCAGGGGGCCGACCCGATACAGGGCCGTTGAAGCCCCTACTGGTACTGGACTAAAGCAAAAAGGAATCTACTGCAAAGGAAAAATCAAAAACAGGCAGGCCTGTCATGATAGCAAATTTTACTGAGTGATTAATTGTGTCAAAAATTATTGCGATAAACGATAATATTGTTTGAAGACCTTTTTACACTGATTTAATGGAAATGACATAATAATTCATGTGATTTCCTGCCAAAGATAAATACACTTTATTTTAAAAGAACATTTAACACTGGAACTGATAAAATAAACAAAACAACCAAAAACTAAAATAAAATGGATTCTCAGTCTCCATTAACAAAAATGTACTTGAATAAAAAAAATAAAAACACCAAAGTGTAAATAAGTGGCAGCTGGTTTTCAACCTGACGACATTCCCAGAACTGGGATCAGGACCAAACATGGCTGACTGTTTACCTTTGGAGATCCTGATGTTTCTGGAAGTGATGTCATCCTCTCCTCTTCCTCCTTCATCACCTGAAATGAATCCAAAGTTACCAGGAAGTTTTTCAGGAAGATCTGAAAAGATTCAATGAATGAAATCAAGAGATTTAACCAAGAGGTTTGTCTCACCTTTGGTTTGTTATAAAAGTGTTTCACCAGTAAAACCAGAACAACCAGCAACACCAGGAAAACCAAACCACAACCAGATGCAACAAGAAGCTCCATTAAGGGAAAACTGGAGGAAGAACCTGGACCAGGTGGGACTGTAGAGACAGAGATGTTGGTGGGTTTCTCTAGAAAGAAGAAGCTGCTAAATAACCGTCTGCTGTAAACATCAAGACTCAGAGCTGAAGGAGAAGCTGCTCACCTGAGGAAGAGGAGGAGGAGGAAGGTGGAGAGGTGGTTGGAGGTTTCTCTAGAATAAAGAGGTTTGATTAAATATATCACCAGATTGTGGATTCTCAGACATTATCAATGAGATTTACTATTAGAGGATGACCTCTGACCTTTGACAGAGATCCTGCTGGATGGAGACTCTCCATGACCTCTGATGTTACATTTATAGAGGCCTTCATCAGAGCTGGAAACATGGAGGAGGGTCATGTGACCTGAAGACTCGTTGCCGATGACGACGCCATCTTTATAGAAAGCAGCTGGGAGGTTGTGGGTTGGATTCCTTGCTCTGCAGCTCAGAGTGACGTCATCTCCCTCCATCACAGGGAGGACAGGACTCTGCAGGATCACTGATCCACCTCAACACAGAGAC
The DNA here is from genome assembly GCF_019740435.1 of Gambusia affinis. Classification (NCBI taxonomy): domain Eukaryota; kingdom Metazoa; phylum Chordata; class Actinopteri; order Cyprinodontiformes; family Poeciliidae; genus Gambusia; species Gambusia affinis. The sequence goes on from NC_057885.1 coordinate 24,755,472, forward strand.
AAACTACAGCATTTCATCCATTTCCACACAGCTTCAGCAACACTAACTCCACAGTCTGATCTTACCAGAGACAGAGAGCTGGATGCTGCTGCTGCTGCTGCTGGAGGATCCAGACCTGGACTCACACCAGTACACACCAGTATCATCTTGTACTAAGTTCATGGTACAGGTAGAACCAACTGCAGCTCCCCATCCATCTTTACATTCAGTCCTGGTTCCTCTGCTTGTGTTTCTCCTCACAGTCCATCCATCAGATCTGTTTTCATCCTCACAGATCAGAGTCACTGGTTCAAGGTCAAAAAACTTAGATCTGCTGGGATTCACAGTCAGATGAACTGGGAGAACTGGGATGAAGAACACATCTGTTATTCCAGCAGTTCTTTTCCTTTGAGAAAATTGATCTAAAAAATATTTTAACAATTTAAAATGAAATATTACAAACCTTGACCTGATGTCCAGAACAGCAGTGAGATCAGAACTGAAATGAAATAAAAGTTTTTATTATTTTAGATTAAAACTTTCTAAAAGGTTTTTAGAAAGTATTAACCAACATCATAAATGTGATTTATTGATAAAGTTGACATTTAAAGTATTTAATAAACTTCTTGTGCTATTTTAATTTACATGTTTTTCATGATTTTTCTGTCCTTCATTTGGAAATATTAAAATTAATTAAATCAAATATTTTGTAGTTTTATTGGCTTCCTCTTGTTATTGATCAATATATTTGCTCATAATTTCCTGTTTTTGCTTAATAAACTAATTGTTTAAGGGTTTTTCTGCAGTTTGTGATGACTTCATTACACTTTCATTGAATCGTGTTTATTTGACATCCAGAGGAACAGATTTTAAGATTGTGACTCTTCATTCTCAGAATGTGTAAATGTTGCTGGAATCAGGCTCAGATGACGTCTGGAGTTTTATTTGTCTTTTATTTACCGTCTCATAAATAACTCAGGTTTTCTACCTCGGAGCCTGAAGCCGTTCAGGGAACAAACAGTAACATTCAGGGACATCTAGGAAATGTCAGTACTGCTGATTAAAGGCATGAGACAGACAGAAAAACCAGGTTTGGACAAACTAACAATGACAAATGAATTTCTTATAATAAGCAAAACAAAGTGTGTGGGAAACCTGTGACCAATAATCCATAAACAGTAACAACATATTGATTTGTGATCTGATTGTAATAAACTCAGCACATTCAGGTCAACCTGCTCATTAACGTCTGGAGACAGAAGAAAGGAATGGACTTTATCCAGGTTACATTACAACCTTCTGTTAGCTCCACAGACTGCTGATGTCATCAGTTTACCTTTATTTTAGTCCCATATTTAGTTAGAATATAAAAACTGATTAATGTGTTTATTTCTACATTTGTAATTCATTTGTATCTCATCATTTGTAACAGGAACCTTTGTTACCGTCTGAAACACAAAATGGAGACGTTTTGATTTTCCTCACCACGGCTGCTGTACCTGGTCCATTTACACATTTACTGTTCTGTCTGTGAAACTTGGTTCTCCAAGAGTAAAATAAGTCAAAGTCTGTGTTCTCCTTCTCTCTCTGCACTCGGCTGTCTTTCCTCTACGGCCTGTTGGATGTCAGAACCTCTTTCCACATGATGAGCCCATCATGTCCACATCCTGTGGTTCGGTAATCTTGTTATTTTCCTCAGCAGTTTCTGTAGGATCACCCTGAACATCTTCTGCTCTGTACTGAGGTTTGTTGGCACAATTAGTGGTACAACTTCTGCAGCCGTGGGGTCCAGTGCAGGTGAACTGCTAATCAGACTGAGTGTCTGTTCTGAGCCCAACTGACCCATTTCTTTATGTGTTTCATCTGGTACCAGAGGACGGTACACTGAAGGAAGGACTAGTTGTTTTTTGTCTCTGGTTGTTCTAAACATTGATCCATCCTGGGTGGTTTTTAGTTTGCTCCACTCTCTAGCCAAAACTTTAAACTCGACTCTCAGTTTGGAGTTCATGTGCAGCAGGTCTTTGGTTTTGCAGCCTGAACTCAAACATTTGACCCATTACAGATTTCCTGTCCAGTTATTGGCTGAATTGTCCAAAAGTCTCTCTGCTCCTGTTTGTTGCTGCTTTAAAGGAAACTGAATTCAACGTTGGTTCTGGTTCTGCTTGCTGCACTGCGATACCTTACAGTGAAGCTACTGCAGCGTCTTGGTTAATTGTGTGCAACTTCTCATATAATCTTTAAAAATCAAGGGACATTGGAGATAATCCTCCTGCATCTGCATTTGTTTTTCCAGGTCTGTGTTTTATGGTCAAATTAAAGTCTAACTCAGCAAACCAAAACTGACCTGACACTTTTCATTTAGCTGTTGTCAAAACATCAGTGAGTGGATTATTGTCAGTGTGAACCACAAAAGATGAAACCAATAATCCCTGAAGCATCACAGACAGACTATTTTAGCTCTAAAAACTCAACTTTCCCTGCTTGTATATGATAGTTTTTATCAAGTGGGTTAAAGTTCAATAATCTTTAACTTGCTGTTTCTGTGTTGACAGAGAAATGGCTCTAGCTCTGCACCAGTCTGCAACATTTCTGCTTATTTCCACTCATATTAATATCAGTTATTAAACATTATTTCTGTACTTACAGATCAGACGCTGAGCAGCTGCTTCCTTCATCTCTGCTGACTTTGACTAGACCGATTCACTAGAGGAGAGTCAGAGCAACAACTAGAATCCGCCTCTTCCTTCCTTTAGCATCTGTTTTTACTCCAGAAAGGTTACAGCAGACAGAAAACTAAAATGGTGCAGACTAAAAGTTTAAACACACACAGCCTTGATTTAATTTAGTGCAGCTCAGCAAATTCAGCAGAGTTCAAATTTCAGTGTTTTATCAGAGTTGATACTTCAGTGTTTTCACCATAAATAACTCAAAACCACTTTAACACCAAGTGAAGTTTCCCTTCATTCTTCAAATCAGACAAACTGGGTGTCAAACGTTTGTGCAGCAAAACTTTTTGTTTGTGCTGCTGTCATTTTAAAGATATAAAAAAATGTTTCTAGAGGTCATCAAAGGTCAACCAGCCCCCCCACCAGTGGTGTTTGTAGGCCTGTTTTAGGGAGCTTTAACATTAGCACCTCAAAAACCCCTGAATCTGTCAAGACATGCAGGTGAGGTGTGTTGAGGCAAGTGCTGGAGAACCTGGTAGAAGTGAGAAAACTGAGTTTATTGATGAAAATGTCAGAATATCCAAAAACAGTCCAAAACCCTGTCAGCACAGCAGAGGGGATGAAATATTAATTTGTTTGTGTTTAATTCTTTCTAAGTGTCTCCATAAAAACGCAGTCTGCACGGCCATGAGGTAAATCTGGTCTAGAACCTCTAAAGAAAACAGTAAAGACCATTAGATATATATTATTTTTAACCAGCTATTAGAGGTCAGACTTTTATCATCAGCACCTTTATTCAGATGACAATTTGCAATGCTAAATATTATGCTTAGTGATTTTTTGCAATAGGCAATGCAGTACTTAATTTAGAATTATTTTTATATTTATGAATGAAATTTTATTGTTTTATATTTATGAATGAAATTTTTATATTTAATTACACATTATTGCCAAGCTTGTTCATTTCAGAAAAGGTTCTTTTTAACATTTAAAATCCACAAACTGAAGCTTATGTGCTGTAGTCGAAGCCTCACTGCAGAAAGTTTTCATCTTTTAGGTGGCTTTATTTATTTGGAGAGTATTTTTTAGTTCTGTACAAAATATTGTAAACATGCTAAATATTTGGATAAATGATCCTGGTCCTTATCCTTGTTGATTACTCTTATTGGTCTTTTTTGAAGTTTGATTAGTGACTGTTGTGTTTTGTAATTAATTTCCCAAATCTCTCTGGAGTCACTTAAATAAGGTTAAACTAATGAACAGTGTAATGATTCACTAGAGGGACCCTGTGACAAGACGACCTTTAGCGGTTGGGTTTTTGTTCAGTGAGAAGAGTCTTGAACCAGAGTCAGGTGGAGAACAGCAGCAGTTTATTTTCCACTCAGCATCAACACACCTTCACAGCTGAAACTGCAGTCTTAAATAGTCCCAGCTGTGACAGACCAAACCATATTAAATTCACAGGGGAATTACTTCATCAATCTCCACCTATTTACATAAAATACATTTTATTAAATACAATACTTGTATTTACTTTTTATAAATATTTTCCATTTTATCATTACACCTTAAATAAACACCACAAAACCCACAAATAATTCCCCCCCCTAGTCCTTTCAATGGCCTCTCCCAAAGCTATATATGGCGTCTGGACCCCCGGGGTAGAATTTGTCCAAACACCCTGGAGAGGATACAGAAAAGACAGGTGAGTAGTGATGGTGAGATGAAGCCTCATGAGGCATTGTACCACTTGAGCCAATTGGTTCGAGAAAGGGTTCATTTCTTGAGGCTTCATGTGCACACGACACCACCTACTGGCCAGGTGTACAATCACAGCCCGCTGTATCTTAACACATGTGATGCATTGAATTTTTGTCTATTATGGGTCTTGGGAATGACTTCACAAAAGGTGTACATATGTGTACAATAAAATATTGTTTGAACAATAAAATATTGTTTGAATGTATTCTCTGTGTGTAATTATTCCCAAAATAGTGTCATGTGATATGGCATGTTGTGTAATAATGTTTTTCTGTGACTCTAGAAAAATGGCATGAGCTTAATCAGGCAGAGGACAGTGAAAGTGCTTGTGGAACTAGGGAGGGGGTAGTGAATAGGCTAATGTTTGTGTAACTTGGATGATTTCATTCATTTTTACTAAGAAACAACAATTTCTCCACAGTTTTAGGTTTCAAACGATTTCTCTTTTTTGACACTACTTCTCCAGCCTTTGAAAAGACACGCTCACATGGCACAGATAATGCCGGGGTGCATAAATAAATAAGTGCAAGTTTGTACAGATTGGGGTACAGTGACCGATGATTATAGTATAGTATATACTATATAGTAATGAAATACCTTGGCTGGGTGAAGCTCCAGTTTCCTCCCTATTCTCATGCAAGGCACGGTAGTGTCTTAGCATGGATGAGGTGTTATTATTGTACCCCAACTCCTTGGTGCACAATAAACACCTCACCTTTACAGAAAATAAGAAACAGTGAAAAATACAGTTCCTCATAAGCAAACCTAATTCATCTGCAAATGTTCAGTTCACCTTACCTCTCGCTGGCTCCATCCTACTCCTATCCTGTCTTTGTGCTCCTAAATCTCCTATCTATCTCTCTCCTAAACTCTCCAAACACCAAACTAACTGTCTCAAACTAAATAACCATTATCCAAACTCTGCTATCCAAACTATCAAAACTCTATCCACTCTCTCAACTGACCGCAACTCGCCTACAACAACCCACATTTTGAATGGAGCCTGTGGGGTTTATAAAGCTGTCAAACCGCGCGACAAAATCTGAGCCATTTCCCGAAGCAGTCACGTGGTACAGCCGGGCAGCGAGGCCTCGGACGTCATCGTTTTCGGCTCCTCCCCTAAATGAAGCAAGCCTCGATACGCGCTTTACGGAAACGCCCCCTCCATTACTGACACACGCCTCGAAGCCTCGGCTCATCACGTAACATCACTACAGGTGAGTCACTTTACCACAGCACTCCACACTCAACAGATTAGTCACACATTTGCTTAGTTTTTCCTCACCAGTAGCTCATTGCTCTGAGTAATAATTATGCTCCTCCACAGGCAACAGCAACCAACCTCACTCATCAATGAGGAGCAGCTGTGCAGAGCCCAGAACAAAGGCTACATACTAATTGCTAAAATGTTCAATAAATATAATTAAAACTTCTTGTGTGCAAATTTATTGTTGTGCAAATCTCTGCTTAAAGTGCAAATGCTAAATAAAGTGTTTGTTAATACAGTGCAAAAATATCTTTTTACGTGCCATACAGTGCTATATATGTAAAATAGTCCCAGTAATGAAGATCTCTTCATTACATTTCCTCCCTCCTCTCTTAAAAGCACAGTACCTCAGTCCTCTGACACTCTGGATAAACAGTCAGCAACCACATTAGACTTCCCTGGCTTGTACTGGACCGTGAAGTCAAATGGCTGCAGCACCAAGTACCATCCAGCGATGCGGGCGTTGGCATCCCTCATTCGTCTCAACCACTGTGTTGGCATAGTTACTTTGAAAAAGTAACTATAATCAGACTACTGATTACTCCTTGAAAAAGTAACTTAGTTATATTACTGACTACTTGATTTGGAAAGTAACTAAGTTACATTAAAAGTCACTTTTTAGTTACTTTCAGCAGCTGCTAACAACGCTCCACGTCCTGTGAAAATCACATTGATCTTTGCCAAAACTTAATTGTAAGTTATTTTATAATGGTAACATCAACAATGTGTCTCCACTAGTGATGGTGAGATGAAGCCTCATGAGGCATTGAACCACTTGAGCCAATTGGTTCGAGAAAGGGTTCATTTCTTGAGGCTTCATGTGCACACGACACCACCTACTGGCCAGGTGTACAATCACAGCCCGCTGTATCTTAACACATGTGATGCATTGAATTTTTGTCTATTATGGGTCTTGGGAATGACTTCACAAAAGGTGTACATATGTGTACAATAAAATATTGTTTGAACAATAAAATATTGTTTGAATGTATTCTCTGTGTGTAATTATTCCCAAAATAGTGTCATGTGATATGGCATGTTGTGTAATAATGTTTTTCTGTGACTCTAGAAAAATGGCATGAGCTTAATCAGGCAGAGGACAGTGAAAGTGCTTGTGGAACTAGGGAGGGGATAGTGAATAGGCTAATGCTTGTGTAACTTGGATGATTTCATTCATTTTTATTAAGAAACAACAATTTCTCCACAGTTTTAGGTTTCAAATGATTTCTCTTTTTTGACACAACTTCTCCAGCCTTTGAAAAGACACGCTCACATGGCACACATGATGCCGGGGTGCATAAATAAATAAGTGCAAGTTTGTACAGATTGGGGTACAGTGACCGATGATTATAGTATAGTAATGAAATACCTTGGCTGGGTGAAGCTCCAGTTTCCTCCCTATTCTCATGCAAGGCACGGTAGTGTCTTAGCATGGATGAGGTGTTATTATTGTACCCCAACTCCTTGGTGCACAATAAACACCTCACCTTTACAGAAAATAAGAAACAGTGAAAAATACAGTTCCTCATAAGCAAACCTAATGCATCTGCAAATGTTCAGTTCACCTTACCTCTCGCTGGCTCCATCCTACTCCTATCCTGTCCTCGCGCTCCTAAATCTCCTATCTATCTATCTCTCTCCTAAACTCTCCAAACACCAAACTAACTGTCTCAAACTAAATAACCATTATCCAAACTCTGCTATCCAAACTATCAAAACTCTGTCCACTCTCTCAACTGACCGCAACTCGCCTACAACAACCCACATTTTGAATGGAGCCTGTGGGGGTTATAAAGCTGTCAAACCGCGCGACAAAATCTGAGCCATTTCCCGAAGCAGTCACGTGGTACAGCCGGGCAGCGAGGCCTCGGACGTCATCGTTTTCGGCTCCTCCCCTAAATGAAGCAAGCCTCGATACGCGCTTTACGGAAACGCCCCCTCCATTACTGGACACACGCCTCGAAACCTCGGCTCATCACGTAACATCACTAGTCTCCACTGATAAGGTTGAACTGAAGAGGAGATTGTAGAAAAATAAAAAACGTGAGTAATTTGTGTGGTCCACTGTTGTCTGGAAAACTCTAAGAAGGATTTTAAAGCCCCCCCTCCCCCAGCCTCCAGGTTCTGCGTTACGGCCCTGCGTTTGATGTCGCAGCACACAGAGTTCCTCCTGCAGCTCCACAGCTCAGATGGCTGCGACACTTACCGTAATATTAATAATTATAACGGTGCTAACTTGCCATTATAATCATTGCCAACTACGGACATGTTTATTCGTGGCTGTTTTCACGTTTATTGCGCTGTTCATATTAGTCTCGATGTTTGCAGTTTTCTGGAGCGCAACGTGAAGCTCGACGTCATTCAGAGGTAAAATATTAACTTGACATTAACAAAGACACAGCGGGACGGATCATCCGGGAAATGATGGACAGGGAGAGACTGAGTAAAACTACCTTAATGACGGACAAATTCTGGGATTTATTATGAGTCTCTGCTTATTTCCAAGCCCAAATGAGAAACTTCACGTTCAAAAACGAGCCCAAAAAGGCGCAACCAGCAACTCATTAAATCTGCAAGCGACTTTAAAAAAATGAAGCCCAAAGCCGTTTATAATAATCGGACTTGGCGACAGAAACTCAAAATAGTTCCAGTTTTTCCACCAACAAAATGCGCATCTCCCTCCATTGTTTACATTTCTGTCGCATAGAGACGTCGGTCACTCGACAAGACGCGTCGAGGAAATACGATTAAATTACAAAAGAAGATAGTAAAGCACAGTAACGCAAAAATGATTTTGATAAATATGTAACAGCCGTATTTGTGGTGTCTCTTTAAGATGCTCTAGTCTAGCTGATGACGTCACACGTATGCGCTGTAGCTTCTCTGTGGAGAGCGAGGGAGAAACGTGCTAGACGGACATGTTGTTTGGACTCTGTTCATTTTATTTATGTTTTGATACTACAGCAGCCGTTCAACCGGGCATTTATTAAGAAAGAGATATTTTAAGTTAGCTTAGTGTGAAAAAGTTTGGCTCTCTCTCTCTTCCTTCCCGGGTCCCTGAGCGGATGGCTTCACGCCGGAAGAAAAACAGCGAGGCGTGCTGACGTCACAGTGTTACAGAATTTATTCCAATAGGAAAACACCGTATGAATGAACAGAAATACATTCTTTACCTGAGTCAGAGAATTAAAAGAAAAGAACAAAGACGCGTCTTTGGAGAAAGCTGATGCAAAAAGCAGAATCGAACAGCTGTCTGAATTCTTATTATTGAGCATTCACTTTTCTAGTGAAGGCGTTTCTTTTTGTTAATATATGCGAATAGGGCGTACCCCTGTTTTTGACCAACCAAAAGCTACCTTGGAAAAACTTAGACCTTCCCCTAAGTTATGGCAGAAATCAAAAGTCGTTTACTACTTGTTAAAATTATAAGTTATTTTTCATTAAACTTAGTTTTCTGCTTTTCTGATTTCAGCATCTCCAAAAACTTAAATCTTTGTCTTGTCACAGAACAAAATGAGGTAGAATTCCTTTTTGTAATTCAAACAATTTTCCTTTGATTCTGAAATTATCCCTGATAATACATTTTTCAAATACATTCATCATCTACTAGATTAATACTTCTAACTTGGATAATAAACTTTAATCAAAAACATGCGATTAGTATTTAAAGATGTATTAAAATTAGACGTTAGTCCCAGGCTGTAACCATCTCCAGATGCAGCCCTCTTCTCTGAGAAACCCCCGACCTTCGACCTCTGAGCCGGGGAGATATGGTTTATGGCCCACCTAATTTAAAGCCTTTCAAGAGAATAGTGTTTTGGTTAAACTCCTCCAAGAGAATGTTTATCTCTTGCCTCCTGGCTGTCTCCTAACTTACATCTGTTTAGTTTTTGTCCAGATAAGAATGTTCAATCTACCTAAATGCACATGGCTGTGAGATTAACTATATTAAACACTCAAAATAGTTATATTTCCTCAACACATTACAAGGTTGTTGAAGAGTGCGCGTATTAAAGATAACACTGTGGAATCCTAGTACCAGTGTGGTTGCGAGTTTTTTTGATCGACCTGATGACTCTGCCGCCTCCTCTCCTCCCTCAAACGTAACCCAAACGTTACAAATAACTGTAGTCTGACTACTGGATTTGAAATAGCAACGCGTTAGATTACTGGTTACTGAAAAAAGTGGTCCGACGTCAGTAACGTTACTGACATCACTGGCCAAAACATCCTCTAAGGTGGGAAACATTTCCACTGATCCCCACTCCACACGCCACCCCACAGTTCCAACTTTTTCCTAAATCCACAGAGTTGATCGTATTCGTAAAAGACGTTTCTCTCACATCAGTAGACAGCAAGCAGATAGCTTTACCGGTTGACTTTTTCCCTCGCACCGCGCCTCCCCTAAAGTGCTCTGGCGCCCCCCAGGGGAGGCGCGCCTCACACTTTGAAAACCGCCGCTCTAGAATAAAGTGACGTCCCAAAAGATAGTACCTGAGGGCCTCAATAGCCCACTGCATGGCCAAGCACTCCTTTTCCACTGTTGAATATCTTGTCTCCCTGTCAAGCAGCTTCCGACTCAGAAACACCACAGGTCTTCTTTCACCATCCACCTCTTGTTGAAGAACAGCTCCAAGTCCTACTCCTGAAGCGTCTGTTTGTAAGATGAATGGCTTAGTGAAGTCTGGTGTGTGTAAAACTGGATGAGTACATACTGCTTGCTTGAGATCTTTGAATGCTCGATCACAGTCTTCCGTCCAGCACACTTTGTTGGGGGCTGCACCCTTTGTTAGATTGTTCAGTACAGCTGATCGTTCTGCAAAAGAAGGTATGAATTTCCGGTACCAACCCACCAAACCAAGAAATCCTCTCACCTTCTTCTTGGTCGTTGGAACTGGGAAGGAATGTATTGCATCCATCTTCCCCACTTGAGGCTTTATTTTTCCAAACCCAATGACAAAACCCAAATACTCCACTTCTCTCTGGGCTACATTACACTTCTTTGGGTTAACAGTCAGTCCAGCCAACCTGATGCGGTGTAGCACCTCCTGCAGGTGAATCAGATGCTCCTCCCAAGACTGGTTATACACCACAACATCATCTAAATATGCTGCAGAAAATGCTGAAACATCTCAGTACATGATCCATTAAACGTTGGAATGTTGCTGGCGCACCCTGGAGCCCAAATGGCATGACTCTAAATTGGTACATACCAAAAGGAGTTTTGAAGGCAGTCAGCTCTCTCGCTTCTGGTGCCAAAGCCACTTGCCAGTATCCTTTGCACAGATCCAGCGTTGTGATGTAGCTTGCTGAACCGACTTTCTCCAGTAGGTCGTCCACCCTGGGCATCGGGTACGGGTCAAAGTTGGACACAGCATTTAAATGTCTAAAATCTATGCAAAATCTCAGGGAGCCGTCTTTCTTTGGTACCAGCACAATCGGGCTGCACCACTCACTACTAGACTCTTCAATTATACCCAAATCCAACATCAGCTTTATTTCTTTTTCCAGTACCGGAACCAAGCGTTCTGGTATGCGATAGCTCTTTTGACGACTCGGTGCATCTTCTTTCAGCCGAATCTTGTGTTGAACCAGTGTTGTAAATCCTGGAACTTCTTTAAAGAGCTGAGGGTCCAAGAAAGGTTTGATTTTTTCCTGCTCAGTAGGAGACAGATGAGAAATGTCAACCAAAGCACAGTCTGACATGCTAGTTGGAAAAAAAATTTCAGTCACCTCCTCATCCTTAACTGCTCTCACAAATAACTCCTGGTGCACAGGCTCTTGTCGGCTGTGAAACTCTTTCAACAAGTTGACATGAAAAGTCTGATGCTTTTTAGCTCTTTCCGGCATGTACAGTTCATAAACCACTTTACTCACTTGTTTGGTGATCTCATATGGTCCATGCCATTTTGTCAGCAGCTTGTTGTCACTGGTAGGAAGCAGTAACAGAACCTTTTGTCCTGGCAAGAAGACTCTGTCTCTGGCCTTCTGATCGTACCATGTCTTTTGATGTTGTTGAGCTGCTTTCATGTTGTCCTGTGCAAAAGATGCCATTTCCTGCAATCGCTCTCTCATGTTGATGACGTATGCTGCAATGTTTTCACCCTCTGGCTTAGCGTCTTCCCAACAGTCCTTCAGTAGATCCAGCGGACCTCTCACTTGACGGCCATACAATAACTCAAAGGGTGAGAAACCTGTGGACACTTGTGGAACCTCCTGGTAAGCAAATAACAGGTACGGCAGCCATTGGTCCCAGTCGGCACCTGTGTCAGAGACAAACTTGCGCAGCATATTTTTGAGAGTCTGATTATATCTTTCCACTAGCCCGTCCGTCTGGGGGTGGTAAGGGGTGGTCTTAAGTCCTTTAATCCCTAATAACTTATAAACCTGCTGCAAAAGTTTGGACAAAAAATTTGTTCCACAATCTGTGAGAATTTCTCTTGGTATTCCTACTCTAGAGAAAAGCTGCAGGAGACAGTTAGCAACATGTCGGGCTTTAATGGATCTGAGAGGAAAAGCCTCAGGGTACCGTGTAGCATAGTCACATATCACCAATATGTAACGGTAACCTGTAGAGCTCCTCTCTAATGGACCCACAATATCCATGCCTAGCCTTTCAAAAGGTGTTTCAATAATTGGCAGCGGCTGTAACTGGGCTCGTGCTACTCCTCTGCCTGAAGTCAACTGACATTTTTCACAGGAACTACAAAACTTTGAAATCTGGGTATACATTTCCGGCCAAACAAAACGGCTACTGATTCTACTCAGTGTCTTGTGAAAAGCCATATGACCTGCCCATGGAATTGAGTGGCCCAGCTCCATGACTTTGTACCTGAACTGATGTGGAAGGGCTAATGCTTCACACTGTCCCTTCTTCTGATACAAAATGCCTCCTTTAATAATGTAAACTGCATCTTCCAAGAAGTCTAACCGGCGCTGATGAGTTCCCCCCACCCCAGTTACTTTTTCAAACCAAGGTTTTAGAGTAGGATCATCTCTCTGGAGTGCACCTACATCTGAGGGAATGTCAAACTCAAACAAGTTATTTGGCTTAGACAACTGTTCTATCCCTTCATCACCTGAGCCTTTGAATTTCTCCATTCTTTTCTGAGCTCTTGACTTTTTAGTTTTTCCCAGCTCTGTTTCCAGAGACTCCCCATAAAAAGGCAGCTCTTCCAACACAGTCTTTGAACTTTGAGCTCTTGTGACTACATTACAAGGTTTCAGTGATTCTACTGGTATATCAGATTTTGGACATAAATCCTGGGCCTCTCTGTTGGTAAGCACTTTGGGTTCATAGTCTGACTGGTGAATAAGGTCAAAGAGAGTGGGGATATCATTACCAAGTATAACTGAGTATGGCAAAGAGGGAACTACAGCTACATGTACCAGGTATGTTTGACCTCCCACTGTCAAATACACCTCAGCACTAGGGTAGACATGTTCATCTCCATGTACACATTTTATTTTAACCCCCACCCCACTTAGCTTTTCTTCAGAGATTAAGCTAGCATGCACTACAGACTGGAAGCACCCAGAATCAAGCAAAGCTTCTTCTTTCTGCCCATTCACTAGAACAGAAACTGTACAAACTTTCTTTTCCACAGCCTCAATAGCTGGTCTTGGAACTGAACACAAAAGTGATGGCTTTGATTTAAGGGCGGGGCAAAAGTGTTGTGTATGGCCAAAGCCATTACAATGGTTACATCTAATATCTTGGACAGAAGACTTTTGAAATGACTTTTTAACATTGGGAGGTCTTTGAGAAGGGAACTGCTTTGAACTAGAAAAATTTCTAGCCTGACTTTGACCAGAGCCCTGTTCACCCCCAGTGGACTTACTTGATGGGGCATAGTGAGTCTCTCGGCCAAAATAGGTGCTCTTGCTCCCCTTCCTGGCTGATGTGAAGACCTCTGCAAGAGTAGCTGCTTCTTTTGCCGTCTTCGGGTCGCGCTCACGGATCCAGATCTCCAACTCTGGATTAACCATTCTTAAAAACTGCTCCAGAATTATCTGCTCGGATATTTCTTGCACAGTAGATTCATCAGGTTTAATCCATCTTGAAAACAAGTCTTTTAATCGCACATAAAGTTCACGTGGCGTCTCACCTGCTTCAATCTTCAGGCATCTGAAGCGGCGTCGATAAGTGTCAGCAGTGATTTCATATTTTGCCAGAATTGCCTCTTTCACTTTGTCATAGTTCTCAGAGTCAGCCATATCCATTAGAACATAGGCTGTGCGGGCCTTACCGGTCAGCAGAGGGACCAGACGAACCGCCCACTCATCTCTAGACCAGCGACACACCTGGGCCATCCTCTCGAACGTCGTCAGGACATGGGTAAGTACATCTCACAGAACATTTAAAGAACTACTTACAGTTCAAATAAGGAAGATATTTTTTTTCAGACGGGGTGCCGGCTTGCTGCGGTCTGCGGGCCGGTTCTAATAATAAATCAAGATCATCCCAGGGGCCGTAGAAAATCTTCTCGCGGGCCGGATGTGGCCCGCGGGCCTTGACTCTGACATATGTGTTGTAAAGGGAGAAACAAAGCTGAGTTGGATGAGTATTGAAGAAGAATTAGTGAACCCTTTCAGACCAGTAGATGTCCTTTCTCATGGTAAAATGGATAATAGACAACCCTTTTCCACAAATCCAGTACTAGCACATTCTAAATTAGTATGGAAGGAGATGCATAAAATATGTAGGATGTCACATTTTAAACAGTTGTACTCTTCATTGTGGTTTAATCCATCCATTTGTATTGGAAAGAAAACTGTTTACTGGGAACAATGGCTGGTGAAGGGGATACGCACTGTGGACGATCTGTATACAGATGAGGTTTTTATGTCTTTTTCAGATCTCATGCAGAAATATAACTTAAAAAAAGAGTTTCTGGAGATATCTACAAATTAGAGACTGTTTTATTAAAGACAGTTTTATACATAAGGATAATCCAATACAGGAATTTATGGGTTCAAGTGATATTAAATATAAGGCATCAACATTTTATAAATTATTTAACAGTATGTAAAAGGATGTATGTAAAAGTCTGGGGATTGTTTGGCAGAGGGACCTTTTAGTGATGAAGAATGGTTGAAAGTACTTTCAAATAATGGAAAATATATTAAAGAATTGAGAGGGAAATTTATGCACTATAAAATAGTACATAGATTTTATTTCACCCCCTCCAGGCTCCATAAAATGGGCCTGATCACCAATAATTTATGCTGGAAATGTAAAACGGAACCAGGAACTTTTATACATGTGATATGGGAGTGTAAATGTATCTCCCCATTCTGGAAAGAAGTACTAAAACACATTGGAAAGTGGATATTTGTGGGGAAACCCAGTGATGCCTAATATGTCAAAACACCAGAGCACCGCGGTGCAGGGGGGGGACGGTCACGGCTGCCAGAATAATCATCACACTATGGAAATCCTCAACTGTTCTGAATATTAAAATCTGGTTGGAGTTGATGCTGGAAATGGTGTCATATGAACAAATGCTGGCCAAGTCAATTAATGACATAGAAAACTTCACAAAATCCTGGAACAGTTTTCTTTTCTGCAATACTGGGACAAGTAAATTCCTGTGATGAACTGCAGTTTTGGAAAGTATTGACGAGTGATTATTTGTTTACTGTGGATGTTTCTGCCAACATTGAGGATATTTGTATATGCCATTTTTTTTCTTTTTTTGTGACTTTTATTAATTAGATATGCGCTGATCTGGTGGTTTTGTTTTGTTTTGCTGTGTTCTATTTGTGTTTTTTATTTTTTATTTATCCATTTTATTTGGCGGGGGGTGTTGGCCGGTTGGGGTTTGGGAGAGGTTGTATAGATGTGTGCTCTAAAATAATAAAAACTTAAAAAACACACAAAAAAAACAGGCGTGCGTCGAGATCCAGATGGGCAAACAGCAAAAGTCCGACAAGGGCGAGGCAAAAGGGGCAAATCTGAGGAACAAGAGCGTGGTTGAAACGAGTGCTGAAAAACTACTAGCTGGAAGCGTTTGATAATCTGGCAGCGTGGTTGTGACTGAGAGGGGCTTAAGAAGGAAACAATCAGGGAGCGACACGTCCCTCATTGCATAACGGAAATGAGGGACGTGACATGGATTGGCTCAAACCAAAAAAAACATGTACCATGTGAACATCACAAACAGTGCAGAATGTTAGGCTGTTTCTGTGTGAACAGAAAGGTGTTTTGTCCTGAAACTATGAGACTCACTTCATGAACTGTGAACTGAAATAATAAAACCCCAACTCATAATTTCTATAAGAAAAAAGACCAACAGCTGCATAACGTTCAGATAAAAATAATGGCAATGAAATTTCTAAGTATGATTTTTAAATAAAGTTCAGGTTAAAGACTCATTTTCACTGGTCATAAACCTGAACGTCTACCTTGATAATAAACTGGTTTTAGGTTTATTAATCCTATGAATTTAGTAAAATGTTCTTCAACAGACTGGAAATGCAAAGTTTTGAGTAGATTTTATTTTAATTTCCAGGGAGGAGACCCCACTAGGTCTGTGTCTCTCCACAGCTGCTTGTGTCTCATTAATGTTGCAGATGTTGGCAGGTTTGATGTGGTCCAGAGATTCTGTTTCAAACTGAACAAATTTAAAGTTTCTCTGATTTTACTCTTTTTAAGAGTAAAATCTTATAAAGAGTATAAGATCTTATAAGTTGGACAGCAATTGTTTCTTGCACCCCAACAAATGATTGCCCCCCCCCCCCCACCCCCCCTAATCGTTTGTTGGGGGGCAATGCAAGGAAAAGAGACATACAGAGACTGAACCGCCTCATCTGCAGAGCTGGCTCCACGGTCGGTGTGAGCCTGGAGTCTGTGGAGACTGTTGGGTATTTTTGTTTCCCTAAATACAAAGAAAGAACCACAGAAACGTTATGAGTTTTCAACCAAGCTTCTGCAGGAGGAGATACAGAGAACAGTTCACCACGTGTTCTGAAACTCTGCAGCAGAACTTGTATTTTATTAACACAAAACAAAAGCAAGGGGGCTGGTGCTGATAAGATTAGGAACCCCCCAGTGTAGAAGCCTAAATTCAGTTTTTGTTCATTCAGACGTTAAGATAAGTTATGTTCACATTCCTTAATATAATTTGTTTATTTGGATAAAAATGATAACTAGTTAAATCTGTATTTTGTAATTTGTTGTATTTGACTACACTGAAGTCTTGTAAATTTGCATAACTAATTAGAGTTAAGGATTTTTAGGGTGTGGCTAGCCAGAGTCAGTTGGGCAGTTGGAGTGGAGCCACACAGTTTTTTGACCTCTCTCTCTCACTCTGTATTTTTAGATTTTCTTGTTTCTTTATTTCTTGTGGAAAGAAAACCTTTGTACCGTTTTTTATTTCTGGAGTAAAACCATTTAACTATATTAAGAGGATCGAGTCTTTTTTGGTTGTTTTGTTGTCGTCATCAAGTGGACTGAAGAGAAAGACGGAGAGCGTCAAGCTTATGGCTTCATTATTTAGGAAACTACACCCAGGAACTAACACATAACAGAAACAGTTTTACGACTAAGGAATCTCTACGTAGGGGGCACAGAGTATAAACAAACACAAGTTTACGACAAAGGAAACTCTCGGACGACCAACTTCAAAGAACATGTTTTAGGGTTAAAGAAAGGTTAGCTCTGTCCCTAACAAATTTCTCTTCTCTGGGGTGTTAAATACTAAACCTATGAATGAAAAGCAAACTGGTAACTACTGATGTAAGAATGACAACAAAACATATTTATTCTAACAGAGACAGTGGTGGAACAGAGGACACTGTCTAAACTCAGTCTAGTCCTGGAGAACACCAGCCATCCCATGTTCACTGTTTTCTCCAACCAGAGGAGCTCCTTTAATGACAGGTTCCTCTCACTGGGTTGATCAACTGGGAGGATTAACAACAAGTTTTATTTTAACATATTTAAGCACTTTTACTTGGCCTCTTTTTAGTGGTAATGTATTCATTTATTACATTGTTGTACCTTTCATGGATGTCTCCAGCTGTATGATTTTAATGCTGTGTGGATGTGAATTAATGTGTGAGCAACATATAACCTCAATTTTCCTATGGGATTAATAAAGTTTAACCTAACCTAACCTAAGTTTATGTTTGAGTAAAATGAACATTGTTCTTTTGTTCTGTGAATTACTGACAACATGTCTCTTAATTTTGTTTGTGAATGTATGTAAACAAGCAATTAGATTTAGAAAACCGCACCAACAAATATCTTCTCATGGGTCTTAGCCCTGCTGGGGGCTAAGACCCCCTAAAGGTCAGATCCTAGAATCGCCCCTGTCCCCCACATTCTTCAAATCAGACAAAATTGGTGTCAATCAAGTCAACTATGTTTTTGTTTGTTTGTGCAGCAAAAATTTTGTTTGTGCCACTTTGGCTTTGAAGATATTAATGAAAGTTTACAGGTCAAAAGGTCAACCAGCCCCCTACTTTTATAAACCATTTGTCACTGATTTGAAGTGGTGAAAATAAGTGATGATGATGATGATGATGATGATGATGGGTGTCAATCATGAAACTGAGCTGGAAACGACTGACTAGTTAGCTAGCACATGTTTTACTCTAGTCTTACTTTTTGTATTTCAACAGTACACTTTGTCTAACAGCGCCCTCTGGTGGTCAGAAACTAAAATACATGTCACCAAGTTTATTAACAAACCTTTATCTTGACATTTTTCTATTCTTCCTCTTTCTTTTCTCTCTCCCTGAAGGATAAGTTATTTTTGTGACATTAATTTGCTAACTTATCTTCCACTGGGTCTTTAAAGGTTTCCATGATCTGCAGCTCATTTTACTGGTGAAGCGAGACCTGCCGCGGCCACCAGGGGGCGTCAGAGAGCAGTTTGTTTTTTCTTTTTGCCCATATAAAGAATAATTTCTAGATACAATATAAAATATATATTATTGTAAAAAAATAATCACAGCTTTATAATGACATTCTGTGTTTTTGTCAATATGATCACATAGAAAGTATAGAAAGTATAGAGGATATAGAGAAGTTACAGTACAGACCAAAAGTTTGGACACACTTTCTAATTGAATTCAATGGTTGTTCAACTTTATCTGTTTCCTCCGTTTCCTGATGGATCCTGTCAGAGTCGTCGTGTTGCTGCTTTTGTCAAGTCTCAGTTCGCCGACCGGAGTTTGGGTCCATGTCTCATTGTTCACCTGAGGTTCCATTAAACATTATTATTAAACATTAAATCTCCACTAGTGATGGTCAAATGAAGCTTCATGAAGCAGTGAAGCTTTGCTTTGCCCAAAGGTTCATCACTTGATGCTTCATTCATTTCTCTCTAGTGACATCTACTGGTGAAACTGTGGCAGCCTGTCACTCAGTGAGACACTTAAATAAATTAGTAAATGTTATATTGTCTCAGGTTTTTATCAAACTCATGTTTAGTAACAGGAGAGTCAATTAAATCCTATTTAACTGTAATCTGTTCTAGTTATTAAAATAATTTGTAGAGATTAATAACTGTCAGTAGCTGTTTTCTTTTGTCATCGACTGATTTGACAATAAAGATATTTAATGTTTTAGTGGATTCAGAGTGCAGCTTGTTGGGCAGACAGTTTTCTTTGAGCTTTGATTTGCCTCCTAAAAAACTAAATTCTTCATAAATTCTCTTTTTCTTGGATTCATATTGGATCTCTGATCTGATCCTTTATATTTTTACTCATTAATTTTACTCTTCTAGCAGCTTTAGTCTGTTTCTGCTGTTAGAGACTGATAAATCTTAGCAGAACAAAGAAATAGTGGAAAATTCAAGAAGGTGAGAATGTTGGAGGTGAAGGGGTTAATTATTGTTATTTAATCAAATCAATCAATCAAATTTTATTTGTATACCACATTTCAGCAGCAAGACATTTCAAAGAGCTTTACATCAAATCAAACACAAAATGCAACATAGAATCAACAATAAAGTTCCATCATTAAATTAATAATTTATTACGTTTCAAATAAAACTCTAAACTGGTGGGTTTTTAGGAAGTCAGTGTTCCAGCTGTTTTACTCTTTTCCAGAAGTTTGTTCCAAATTTGTGTTGCATAGAAGCTGAAAGCTGCTTCTCCTAGTTTGGTTCTGATTCTGGATGCAGACCAGAACCAGAACCAGAACCAGAACCAGCACTGTGGTTCTCCCACAGTTCTTATTTATATGGATGTCTTTGAACACTTTGACTAGGCCAGTCTCTGTGTTGTGGTAACCATGGAAACCAGACTGGAAAGAGTCAAAGTGGTTGGTTTAGTTAGGAAGCTGTTTAACTGTTGAAGCTTTTTCAGTAACTTTGCTGATGAATGGGAGGTCAGAGGTCAAAGGTCAGAGGTCGGCCTGTAATTCTGCAGTAGTGATTTTATCAGTGGTTTGATTCCTGCTGTTTCAAAGCCTGATGAGATCCATGAGTTACTATTTGGATCAGATCAGCAGCAACAGGCAGGACTTAAAGAAACATTCTAGAGTTATAGATCTATAATATAGATCTAGAACATCCAGACAGCAGCAACTGGAGCTGAGTTGACTTATAATTTCTTGCAGGCATCAGATTGAAGTTCAGGTGGTAAATTCAGGTAGTAAAGCCGCGTTTTTGTATTTTGTATTTTTTCTCAGGTAATTATGTTTCCTTTGTGTCTTTGGTATCTGATGACCATGTTGAGCTGTTGGTGTAATTTTTATGAATTGGAATAAATTCTGGTTGATTGTGACGTTGAACAGTGACTGCTGTGTTTGTGGTTTCACTTTTACTCACGACTTTAATGGACCTGAGGAGACGAGAGAACGAGAAATAAAATATCTCATTTGTAAACACGAGCATTAAATAAAAAGGGCAGGACTCCGGTCCACACTCCGGTACAGTGGATGGCGATAAAACATCTTAACGTTAGAGGTCACCCGCCATTAAAAATGAAGAAGAAGAAGAAGAAACCCTCCTCTGGCGCAAACAGTTACAGCCCCACCCTTTCCTCCTCTGCAGATCTCTGTCGCAGCGCTGTGAGTTTCCACTTTCCTGAGTTTAATTTCTCCTTGTTTCATCGCTCTCCTAACAGACAGCTGTATTCTGAGTTAAACTTCAATGTTTATGGTGTTTCGTTACAATATTTTCCACTTAGAAACGTCTCATGAATCCAATCTAACGGACAGATCGACTCAACCAGGAAATGTCTTCCTCTCTGCCTGCGTCTCTGTTCCTGCTGTCTCTGGTTTTCTGCCAGTTTGTTTCTGCTGCAGGTGAGATTCAGTTACACACAGACAGTTTCATCAAACTACTCAATTCTGATTAATTAACTTTAATCACCTCCATGTTGAGATTGTTTTCATCATATTTAAAACTGTTGAAGACCGTTTTTATCCTGGTTTAGGTATTTTTATAACTTTATAGTCTGTTGTTCTGCATTTCCTGCACAGTTTAATTTGACTGTTTTATCCATCCATCCATTTTCTTACACCCTTCTTCCCTAATGGGGTCGGGAGGGTTGCTGGTTCCTCTCCAGCTGCGTCCCGGGCGAGAGGCGGGGTCACCCTGGACAGGTCACCAGTCTGTCGCAGGGCAACACAGAGACACACAAGACAAACAACCATTCACACCTAGGGAGAATTTAGAGAGACCAATTAACCTGACAGTCATGTTTTTGGACTGTGGGAGGAACCAGAGAACCCGGAGAGAACCCACCATGCACAGGGAGAACATGCAAACTCCATGCAGAAAGACCCCGGGCCGGGAATCGAACCCAGGACCTTCTTGCTGCAAGGCAGCAGCTCTACCCACTGCACCACTGTGCAGCCCTTGACTATTTTATGTTATGATCTTTTTATCTCACTGATCACTATTACTAGAACCAAAATGAGGACAGTTACTGAAAACAATTCACTAGTTGGGCAGAAAGTTGATTGATTCAGAAAACTCAGTTTTTAACAGGGCCGTGCAGAGAGGGGCAAGGGGCCAGAGTTAAAAAGGGGCCCAAAGAACAAGATCTTAAAACACTGAACAACAACAACCCATAATAGTCAAAAATCTATTCAATCAGATCAAACTGTATCTAGGCCTGTCACCATAGCAAATTTTGCTGAACGATTAATTGCCTGAAAAATTATTGTGATATACAATAATATTGTTTAAAGACCTTTTTACACTGATTTAATGGAAATGACATAATTATTCATACGATTTCCTGCCAAAGATAGATACACTTTATTTTCAAAAGAACTGTTAGGACCCGTCTAGGCGTGGCCAGATCATAACATAAAGGATCCATCCTCTTCAGATCCCAAGCAGCCAAAAACACGAAGTTAAACATTTTATAATTATATTTATTTTAAAGAGATGTATTTTTCAATTGAGATGTTACAACAAGTGGAGAGTATGACTTCAGAGTGAGCTAATGCTGAAAACAACAAACAAAAGGAAACTATCTGAATATTAACCAACTTACCTAATTAAAAGTAAATAAACCAAATGACAAAAACTTACCACCCTAACTAAGAAAACATGAGAAAACTAAGGAAACAGAAACGGCAGCTCACTCCTACAAACTCCAGAACGTTACATGATCAAACATTGTGGTCGGTTGTGATGAGCCGAGGATGGATGGCAGGAAGTCCGCATCAGCAGCTTTTATATCCGTCAACAGCCGACACGGCGCAACCCGAAGTCCAGCGGACATTGTAGATGATATGTGGAAACAACATTAATGTTTATAAAACATTTGGTGTAAAGCAGGGGTTTTCAAAGTATGAAAGAGTGAGCCCCCCTCCAAAGAGCACAATGCCTGCTGCGCCCCCCCCCCATGAGCTCCATGTCACAGTTCAGTTGTAAAAACTCCACCTTCAGCCCCGCTCTGGCCAAAACCAGTGATGGTATAGTTACTTTGAAAAAGTAACTTAGTTATATTACTGACTACTTGACTTGCAAGTAACTAAATTACATTAAAAGTAACTTTTTAGTTACTTTCAGCAGCTGAAAATCACATTGATCTTTGCTAATACTTAATTATCAGCTATTTTATAATGTCAACATCAACAATGTGTCTCCACTTATAAGGTTGAACTGAAGAGGAGATTGTACACAAAATAAAAAACGTGAGTAGTTTGTGTGGTCCACTGTTGTCTGGAAAACTCTAAGAAGGATTTTAAAGCCCCCTCAGCCTCCAGATTCTGTGTTACGGCCCTGCATTTGGTGTCACAGCACAGAGCTCCTCCTGCAGCTCCACAGCTCAGATGGCTGCACAGATTTGTGACACTTACAGTAATATTAATAATTATAATGGCGTTAAGTTGCCATTATAACTATTGCCAACTACGGACACGTTCATTCGTGGCTGTTTTCACGTTTATTGCGCTGTTCATATTAGTCTCGATGTTTGCAGTTTTCTGGAGCGCAACGCGAAGCTCGACGTCATTCAGAGGTAAAATATTAACTTGACATTAACAAAGACACAGCGGGACGAATCATCCTGGAAATGATGGACAGGGAGAGACTGAATAAAACTACCTTAATGACGGACAAATTCTGGGATTTATTATGAGTCTCTGTTTATTTCCAAACCCAAATGAGAAACTTCACGTTCAAAAACGAGCCAAAAAGGCGCAACCTGCCACTCATTAAATCTGCAAGCGACTTAAAAAAAATGAAGCCCAAAGCCGTTTATAATAATCGGACTTGGCGACAGAAACTCAAAATAGTTCCAGTTTTTCCACCAACAAAATGCGCATCTCCCTACATTTTTAACATTTCTGTCGCATAGAGACGTCGGTCACTCGACAAGACGAGTAGAGGAAATACGATTAAATAACAAAAGAAGATAGTAACGCAAAAATGATTTTGATAAGTAATTGTAGTCTGACTACTGGATTTGAAATAGCAACGCGTTAGATTACTCGTTACTGAAAAAAGTGGTCCGACGTCAGTAACGTTACTGACGTCACTGGCCAAAACATCCTCTAAGGTGGGAAACATTTCCACTGATCCCCACTCCACACCCCACAGTACCAACTTTTTCCTAAATCCACAGAGTTGATCGTGTGCGTAAAAGACGTTTCTCTCACATCAGTACACAGCAAGCAGATAGCTTTTCCGGTTTACTTTTTCCCTCGCACCGCGCCTCCCCTAAAGTGCTCTGGCGCCCCCCAGAGGAGGCGCGCCAGAGCACTTTGAAAACCGCCGCTGTAAAGAATATAGAAATGATGAGGGGAGGAGTTGGAGCCAAATTGGTACCAGTTGATGAACCCGGTAACTTTCCAGCTGTTCTTCGTTAACGTGACATAAAAAGGTTCTAATGATTTTCATTCAGTCAGGACGTTACGCTGACACTAGAGCCACATGCACTGCAGGGAGATTGTAGTAAAGCATTGATTAATGCCTGGTTTTAAAATGACTTCACTGGACTTGTAGCCATTATTTTGTGCCCATTGTTGGACACCACACGGCCCGATGGAACCCGATGGAACCCGATGGAACCCAATGGAACCCGATGGAACCGTTCTACCTAGGATTTCTGTCGGCTAATGTGTGATCTCTCAGGTTTTGAAAATGGGCCGACAATCGGCCGACAGCTCTAAGATGGTGTAGTGTGAACTGGACATTACACTGAGGAAATGAGGAAGGGAGGGTCAGTGGAGAGCAGCGGAGTTGAACCTTTTTTCATTCAGTGTCATCAACAGAAAGAGAAAAAGGCTGGAAGAGACGATAATTAAAATGACCTCGATAGTTTTAAATTGTCATCATGTGAACAATGTAAAGTTAATCTAGTTCATGTTTCTATGATTTAATGTTTCTTTTTCTGCTGATCTGAGACTGAAGCTGTTCAACAGACCAGAGGAGAAAAGGTCAAAGGTCATGAAGTGGAATAAGAACATTTGATGATATTTTACTAAATAAACCCTGATAATATCTGACTGTTTAACCTCTGGAACAACTTGGCTGCAGATTTAAAGACCAAAAAGCTCAGAGGGTTTAATCTACATCAGTTTTCTATGTTAAACCTCTAGATCTAGAATTATAAGACTGAGATGTAAACGCAAAGAAAACTCAGTAGCTGCTGGTAAGGGCCATTCCTCCAGACATTCAGGGGCCCTCTACATGTTCAGGGGAATAAAATGTTAGAGAATCAATAAATAAATGATTAATTAATTTCAAAGGAAAATTAAATGTGACTCGTTATCCAGCTGGGATCCTCAATGAGCCTCAGAGATTCTGATGTTTCAGATTTTCTATTTACAGTGAACCCTTGTTTTTCTCGGGGGTTGCGTTCAGAAAAGAACCTGTGAGGCGAAATCCGTAAAGTAGTTCCCTTTATTTTTTACAATTATTATACAGCATAATTAAATACTCTACATCAGGGGTGTCAAAGTCAAATGGACGGAGGGCCAAATAAAAAATTTAGCTACAAGCCGAGGGCCGGACTGATCGAATGTTCATTGAAATTTTTTTAAATGACGCATTTGGTCTAGTGAACCTAATTGAACCTACTGAAAACCTAACAAATATATTCCAATATGATCAGATAAATAAAGCAATATTTTCTTATGGCTCTGTCAGCAATCTTTAATTTTCAACAGACACAACTGAAATATTTTTAAAATATAATTGGATTGAAATACAATAAAATAAAGTGCAAAAATCTATTAATCAAAAACAACACTTTCATCAAGGAGAAGTAATATGCAGTGAAAACAAATATTAAACTTTAACTTTTAAACTTGAACTGAGTAAAAACTCTAAATATAAACTCTAAACCTTGTTTGAAACCCCCGGTTCTCAGTGTCCACCTTCCTTTTTGCCATTTTTGATGGGTATCTGAAAGTTAATTTTACAGTTATGCTGATGACTGCTGTGCTAATAACCCTTCTAGACCGGACGTGTGGCCGGCGACACATCTAAATTTGCAGTACCGTAATTCCGCCACACGTAGCGCTAAGTGGAAAAATTCCAACGGTTTCTGAAAGGGGAGACGTTGCACTTTCCAGCAAGTATCGGGTTAATACGGTAACTTCGCAGCTGAGCTGCAGAGAGTGTAATTAATCTGGGGGGCACTCATTTAATAGACGGTATATTTCGGCAATAACTTGGTGGATATTGAAAGTTCCGGTTGTTATGGATACATGGGTAAGTACATCATCTCACAGAACATTTAAAGAACTACTTACAGTTCAAATAAGGAAGATATTTTTTTTCAGACGGGGTGCCGGCTTGCTGCGGTCTGCGGGCCGGTTCTAATAATAAATCAAGATCATCCCAGGGGCCGTAAAAAATCTTCCCGTGGGCCGGATGTGGCCCGCGGGCCTTGACTCTGACATATGTGTTCTACATTGAAACCAAAAAACAAAACCTGTTTTCAGGCCTAAGCCTTTTTGTTAACAAATAGAACGCTTTGTTACAAATAACTACAGTAAAATGATCATTTTAATCATCAACACAAAGTACAGTAGGACAAATTGTGACTTGTATTTCACTGATCTTCTGACTGTGATGCTGCTGCCTCACTCCGCTCTCTAGTGTCTTTTTCTTCTATGTTCTTCATTTTTTAAATGAAGAACAAAGTTATCGGTAGTTGTTGTCGCTCTTTTTTTCTTCTGGGCAAAAACATTTATAATAATTTGCCAAACTGTATTAGGTATATTTCAATACCGTAACATTATTGGCACACAGGTATAGAAGAAGCGCAGAGATTGTTTAGCCAATCAGGACGCAGAATACAATGATGCACTGTGGAAAAAAAAAACTGCACAAAAAATCTGCAAAGCAGCGAGGTCATGAAAGGTGAACCACGTAACAGTGAGGGTTCACTGTATTCACTGTATTCAATAAACAGATAAAAGAAAAACAGAGTTTTTATAGTTTTTTTAAATTATTTAAAATTGTCTTCATAAAAACATGTTTTTTTTTCTGAATATTTATTCGACCATGACCTTTGACCCAGATCTCTTGATGGTCCTGCTGTGAACTCCTGGATGAATCTTCAGATTGATGGATCTGAGTTCGTTGTTCCAGCAGCAGAAACTGAAGAGTTTTCATCACACTGATCACACTTTGACCTCTGACCTCTCTGCTCTGTGTTGTTTTCTCCTGCAGGTCAGAACAACGTGACAGTCAAAGCTGAACCTGGAGATAACGTCATTCTGCCATGTGAATCTCCTGACCAGGGAGAAATCAAACTGTCAGAGTGGAGCAGAACTGATCTGAAGACAGGATATGTCCTCCGGTACAGAAATTTTCAGCTTGATCCAACAAACCAGAATCCATCTTACAAGGACCGGGTTGATCTGCTGATTGGTCAGATACAGAAAGGAGACGCGTCTTTGATTCTGAAGAACACAAGGATTAATGACAGCGGAACGTATGAATGTCGAGTCGTTCAAACTGTCCTTGAGAGGAAACTGATCAACTCCGTCAGCCTGGTTGTGGCTCCTCCTCCTCCTCCTCCAGGTGAGTGTTTGTCTCTGGATCAGAACCAGCAGCTTCCTGGTTCTGATCCAGATCAGATAGTGATGATCTATACGTCTCTCCTACCTGACAGGTCTCAGTAGAGGTTAAAGGTCACATATTTAGACAGTAACTTATTAATTATGACCTTAAATATTTATAATTAAGGTCAATTGAATCTGATTAATGTTTTTTCTTTAATCATCAAACTGTCTATAAGTTATCAGAAAGGTCAGGTTTGCTGATGACACTGTGACCTCTGACCTCCAGTGACCAGAGCTGATGGATCAATAATATTGGATCATTTGGTTCTGATCAGCAGGTCAATAATAATAATATCAGAAACTCTTTGATTCAAAATGGATCTCAATGTTTCTGACTCCTGGTATTGAAGTGGTTCTGAAGGCTGACGGGTCCAATCTGGTACCAGCAGGGAGTTCATGATGGAGAGGCTGAAGTCCAGGTCCAGTTGGTTCCTTTATAAAGCCTGAGTTCACTAAACGGTTCTGACACCTGAGTTCAGCACAACACAAAGGTGACGGGTTCTGTTCCAGGTTGTCGACCCAAACAGACAACATGGAGTTTGGGAGAGTCCAACAGAACCATGAAGAGTTTAACCTTTAATTACATTAGTTTGACTGAGAAACAAAAACATCGTCATTAATTATAAGACGATAGAAACAATTTCAGCTGTCATGGAAAAGCTTGTTGAATGTGTGACTTTAGAAAAACTCCTGGAAAAAAAGTAGAATGTTTTTATGAGCTGAATCTGCATTAAATATAGAAATATTCAATAACTGGATGGAAGAAACAATTAATAAAGTTAATCAATAAGTTGTATTTATTTGTGGGGTTTTCAACATTGATCTTCTAAACCAAATAAACAGAAAGACAAAAAATTTATTAACAACATTACAGTCTAAGATCATCAGACGCATCGCACTGAACATTAACTGATAATATTTTTACAAATGATCTTGAAAATAGTTTAATTAGTTTAACTGTTAATAGATGACATAACTGATCATTTACCAGAGTTAAAAAAAACTGATCAATACAGATGATCAACACAAAAGATTCACTGAAGGCACTAAAAGCCAATTTGATGACATGATTGTAGATCAATTTATTAATAAATGATGAGAATTAAACATATAAAGAATTTATAAGAATACATCATGTTCCAAATTATTATGCTAGTGATATTTTCTCTGATTTTCCTAAATGTTCAATGCAAATGATACTCAGTATAATTTCCAAGTTATGAACTTTTACAGTATAAATCTAATTTTCCTGAACAAAGATCGCCATGACAACAGGATTTATTTCAAAAATAAAATCTCAAAATGTTCCAGATTATTTTGCACAGCAGATTTTCTAAACATTTCATGGATTATAAAGAACTGCAGACGGTCATTCTGTAAATCTGCAGCATCACATGTACTGAAATCAGAAGCTATTTCAATGAGAACCATCTGAACAGAACCGGTTCCATGTTAACAGAACCGGTTCCATGTTAACAGAACCGGTTCCATGTTAACAGAACCTGTTCCATGTTAACAGAACCGGTTCCATGTTAACAGAACCGGTTCCATGTTAACAGAACCGGTTCCATGTTAACAGAACCGGTTCCATGTTAACAGAACCGGTTCCATGTTAACAGAAGCGGTTCCTTGTTAACAGAAGCGGTTCCTTGTTAACAGAACCGGTTCCATGTTAACAGAACCGGTTCCATGTTAACAGAACCGGTTCCATGTTAACAGAACCGGTTCCATGTTAACAGAACCTGTTCCATGTTAACAGAACCGGTTCCTTGTTAACAGAAGCGGTTCCTTGTTAACAGAACCGGTTCCATGTTAACAGAACCGGTTCCTTGTTAACAGAAGCGGTTCCTTGTTAACAGAACCGGTTCCATGTTAACAGAACCGGTTCCATGTTAACAGAACCGGTTCCATGTTAACAGAAGCGGTTCCATGTTAACAGAACCGGTTCCTTGTTAACAGAAGCGGTTCCATGTTAACAGAACCGGTTCCATGTTAACAGAAGCGGTTCCATGTTAACAGAACCGGTTCCTTGTTAACAGAACCGGTTCCATGTTAACAGAAGCGGTTCCGTGTTAACAGAACCGGTTCCATCTTAACAGAACCTTCTCTGGTATCAGAACAATTCTTCATCCTTTAACTTTGAGTTTGTGGAAAGTTTCTGTTGAATTTCTCTGCAGGACGTCAGAAAACCTTCCAGAGCTGCTGGTTGATCTGAACTGGATTCAGATCTTCTGCTGGAGGAAAGTCCAGAGGTTCTCAGTAGGGTTGGGGTCAGAGGTCAGAGGAGGATGGTGACCTCACCATGAGTTTCTGCCCATAGCAGCCGATGACTCAGTGGTTTTCCTTCAGCATCAGATGGTTCATCATCATGATGAAGATGATTTTACTGCTGAAGGTTCCACTCTTTCTGAACCAAGACAGAAAGTGATCAGTCAAAAAGTCCAGATACTTTGCTGAGGTCATTTTCACACCTTCATTGACTCTGAAGGGGCCGACCAGCTTCCTCTCTCTCTCTCTCTCTCTCTCTCTCTCTCTCTCTCTCTCTCTCTCTCTCTCTCTCTTTCTCTTTCTCTCTCTCTCTCTTCCTCTCTCTCTTTCTCTCTCTCTCTCTCTCTCTCTCTCTTTCTCTTTCTCTCTCTCTCTCTCTTCCTCTCTCTCTCTCTCTCTCTCTCTTCCTCTCTCTCTCTCTCTCTCTCTCTCTCACCATGATGTCGGCCCACAGCATGACTCCACCACCTCCTTGCTGACATGTTGGGTCATGGTGGTCGTCCACCACTGATCCACTGCTGATCCATTACTGTGTCCATCTGGACCATCCAGGGTTGCCCAGCAGTCATCAGTGAACAAATCTGTTAGAAAATGAATCTTCATGTCTGGCTGGGTCCACTGGTACCGGTTCTGCTTATGAGTTCTGTTTACAGGCCCAATAGTAGCTTCATGCACTTCAATCCTCTGGAGGATCCTCCACCTTGAGGCTCCAGCAGCTTCTAATAACTGTTTGCTGCTTTTTAAGGACATTTTAACATTTGATTCTGGATCCCATCAATGTGTCCAACAGAAACTTTCCTCATTCTGCCTTCATCTGATTCAGAACCATCTTTGTTCTGAATCAGCCATAAATCTCTTCACAGAACGATAACGCTTCAGTTTTCATTAATATCTAATATTTTCATTCCTTATCATACGGAACTGCACTATCTGATGATTTTCATCAGCAGAGATCGTTTCTCTTTCACATATTGATTGAAACCTGTGGCCTGATTAATAATGTGGAACATCCTTCTTCAGTAGATTTCCTTTAATTGATCTCAACAGACAAACTGATCAACCAGCTCTCTGAAATTAATGACACACAAAACCATCTATACATTTAATAGCACAACAAAACATTTAATCTTTAGGACACGTTAATCCAATTTGCATAATAATTTGGAACACTGTGTAGTTAAATTATAAAAACTGTCCAGTTAAGGAAAATAAGATGAAAAGCATAAAAATGAGCAGTGGATTACAAAATGAATGAAAAAAGAAAAATAAACTTTTTAGGGAATTTATAAAACATTGAACTTCTGAATCAGAAAATAAATATAATAAAAATAATTTTACTAATATTATAAAGTAAAAAGAAATATTATAAATTAT
The DNA here is from genome assembly GCF_019740435.1 of Gambusia affinis. Classification (NCBI taxonomy): domain Eukaryota; kingdom Metazoa; phylum Chordata; class Actinopteri; order Cyprinodontiformes; family Poeciliidae; genus Gambusia; species Gambusia affinis. The sequence continues at coordinate 24,786,283 of NC_057885.1, forward strand.
TGGATAGTAATAAAGATATTACTAAGGAGACATGGAACATTTTAAATAATATCAGGAAATCTTCTAACAGTAATAATTATCCACAGTATTTTTAGATAATAACCAGAATATTAACAATATGAAGAGTAAATAAATTCAATAGTTATTTTGTGAATATAGAAGAAAAAATATCTGCAATAAAACAGCAACTCGTCTAAATTATGTCGAGAATCATAACAGTTCAAAGATTTCCCATTAAGAGAAATAAATTATTGATATTGTGAATAAATGTAAAAGTAAATCCTGATGATCATGAAAACCATTAAAAAGGTGATTGAATCTCTAAACATTAACTTTTATAATTTATCGTTCCAAACAGGACAATTTCCTAACAAAATGAAAATAGCAAAGATCAAACAATCTATAAAACTGCCAATAATCAATCATTACAGGCTGGTCTCTCTTCTCCTTCAGGTCTCTAAAATCCTAGAAAAACTTTTTAAGAAGAGAAAATTCATAGACAAACATAAACTACTCAACAGTCAATATGGATTCAGAGTAAATTGGTCAACATCACCAGCTGTGACTGAGTTAATAGAAAAAATTATCTGTGGGGTTTTCATAAATATAAAAACTTTTGACTCAATTGAGGAAGAGAATATCCCTCTTAAACATTTATGCACCTAATGAAGATGATCTGAGCTTCTTCAAGGACATTTCAGCTCTTCTGACAACCGAAGCTGATGGATTTATAAAAGCTGGAGGGATTTTGACTGATGAACCACAAAATGGATAAAAACCCATTTGAACAGAAACCAGTGACCCAGAAAGATAAAATATCAGGGCTGCCACTGGTACTTAGAAAACAAATTCCATGACTTTTCCATGACTCTCCATGACCTTCAGTTAAATTTTCCATGACCCAGAAACAACAGGTTCATAAAGAAACGTGTGTGACTGGCAGACCAAGTGGAACTATAGATAACATGTAAAAGTTCAGACAGATGGGAGGAAATAATGATGATGAAGATGTGAAAATTCAGCCCAGAGACAGGAATGAAAAGAGTCAATATACTGTATTGACTGAGGGATCATATGATGATGATGTCATAAGCTAAATATTTTAGCAGTAATTCAAATTTAAGATTATACATGTATGTAGAACAAACTGCTTCTACCAAAGTTCAGAACGTTACAGAAACAATCTGCTGTCGTTGATAGTGAAGAGCAGTTCATTTGGATCGGCTTCTTCATGAATGTCACATCATTATATTATAGACTTTGGTCTCAGTATTGTCTGTGACACAGGGCCGGAGCTAGGAGGGCGAGGGCCCCTGGGCTGGAGCCAATGGGCTGGACAGTAATCAGCCAGTGGCTCCTGTTGCTCTGCCAGGAGGTCAGGCTGATGGACAGTCCCACCAGGTCAACTCTCCATTTACATGGTTTACTACAGTCACTCCAACTTAGTGACTTTTTCTTATATTTGCACACAAAATAATAATTCAGCAGGTCATGTTCTTTAAAGGTTGATCAGGTAGAAAATAGCCATCAGTTCTCTGCTGCTTCGTTTCTGATCCGTCTGTAGAACAGTTGATGACTGTAATCAATGTAAAGTCCTTTATTTCAAACTAAACATATTTAGTAGCTTTTGAAGAAATACTTTATTCAACAGAACATTCATTAGGATGAAAACTTTTTATCCTCTGAGTCTTTCTCTCAATGATCAGGTTTATTTCCTTACCATGGATTTTGGTTCTGATCTCAGCTGTTGGCTCTTCCTCTTCTCTCTCTGGGTCGTCCATCCATCATGTGTCAGAATCTCTTCCAGTGTCTCTCTGACCTCCAGGGACGATTCAATGTCCAGATCGTTCAGTGTAGAGTTTGCTGATAGAAGTGAGAGGAAAAGTTTTGATCCGTTGATCAAGAAACGTTCCAGCTGATCTGGGTTTAATGTTCTGTTCTTTTAGCTTTTTATTGCCTCTCTGACGATGAGAAGTAATAAAAATAATTAACAATGCCAGTTTAAACTTTAAACTATTTCCAAAAACTGCTCTGCAACATTAAAACATGAACTGCAGCCACATCAATCAAAACTCCTTCTCTTCAATGTTTCCTCTTCTCAGCCGCGGTGCCTCCCTGTACTGGGTCCGTCTCCCACATTGGTCCCCATTCCCTCCATCTTCTCACATTACATATTCTGTTTTTTTTCTTTATGTTGTTAATATGTTGCTTTTCATCTGCAGATTTTCTGTTTTGCAACAGTGTGAGGTAAATGTGTATTTTTCCCCTCAACTATTCTAATGTTTGTTCTCATCCATCAAAATGTAAAGATTTTAATGGATTTAATGGACCAGCTCTAATCAGAGGGTCTTCTACACTCTGTGATTCTCAGAGGGTTTTCATATTTTATAGTTGTGGTTCCTTTTCTTCAACCTTGATTTTCAGTCCTTGATTGAATCCTGGATTGAATTAATCATTCAATCAAGTTTATTTTATCACATTTCAACAAGGCAGTTCAAAGCTTTACATCATAAAACACAAGAATAAGAAGTTATAAAACAGCATAAAGTCTAAAACTGGACTGAAGCGGTTCTGAACTGAAACTGAGACCCATTCCAGTGATCAATTCTCTCTATTTAGTCTGAGTGAACATGGTGACCCAGAGGGCCGTGGCCCCTCCTCGTCCCCTAACGTTACGGCCCTGCCTGTCAGGGACATTCACAGGCTGCACCCAAAACTAACCAGCTGCATCATAACGGTCTCCGTCCTGAAGGCTGACCTCAGGCTGACCTCAGGCTGACCTCAGGCTGACCTCAGGCTCCAGCTCTGGGACTTTGACCATGAGTCTGTCTGACAGCTGGAACATTGTTTTGGTTCTGATTGGGTCCAGATTTGGACCATATTTACTTAAAAATGAAATAAGAAAGCTGTATTTGTGCCACATCAGGTCCAGTATCTACAGCAGCTATGGGGCGACCTTTGACCTTTAAGCTGGTTACAAACTGTTGAGGAAAATAAAAACAGATATCGGGCCCAGGTCCGTTTATCTGAGTGTTGATAACTTTTACTTTGATGGTTGACAGATAATTGCAGGGATAATTTGTCATTATTTCTAGTAGTGATGGCAGGTTGCTGCCTTCTCATCTCTTAAATAACATGAAAACATTCATCTGGACCTGTGACAGCAGGTCCGTTTGGGTTTCATGTCACTCAGAACCGGCCGTCTCTCCAGACTCCCAGGACTCATAAAACCTTTTTAAGATGATTTTAGTTATTTGTTAAAAATAAATTTTATCAGGAGCAGTTCTCCACTAACGACACAAAGACAAAATGAAATACTTCTTTTATTTTTGCTTTTTTAAAAATTAAAATAATCACTTTGCTTACCAATCAAACTGATTATTATTATCCTGTTGGTTTGTTTACAATGTTGGTATATTAATTGTTCTTGCCTTTGGAATAATTATGATATAATTAATAAGTTATTGATAGATTAATGGATTATTTAGTATTTATTGAATGAGTTCATGATGAAGAACTGAATCCTCTGGTTATACAAACACATGAACCCAAAACAGCTGGTATTTCTGTATTGATCATAATTTAATCTTTTTTATTTTTTTTATTTTTGTCTCTGTCAGCCTCTGAGAATCATTAGACAGAAAAGTGGATTATAGATGGAGGTCATGGGTTAAAGGTCACCAGGTCCAGATTCCAACCCAGGAGGTTCATCTGTGGGTTTTTCTTTAACCTTGAGCCCAAAACTAATAACCTGATCAGTTATTAGTTTTAGACGTTTTTACGACGCTTTAATAAATTCATAATGTTTAGCAGAGCAATAAAAACAAACCCTGTAATCTGAGTTAGTGACGTTTTAGTGAATCTGGGATAAAACAATAATTTATAGGAAATCAACTGGTTTTTATCCTGAAAATAAACTTTAACTTTATTGAAATCGTTTGATTTTCTCACCATCTGCTGCACCGCTGTTCATTACTGTTGCTGTTTTATTTACCTAATTATTTATTTTTTATGGTTATTTGTAAAGTAGTTTGTTTTTACTAATGACATCTGTTGGGTCTATTTTAGTACCTAACCTGCAAGGAATCAACCAAAAACACAAATTGCTTTTCTGCAGAAAAGGGAAGCTGAGCCAGACGCGGAGAACCGTCGTCAAACACTGTCTGTGGTCGACTCCGTCGGCTCTCAGTCCCCAACTGCCTTTTATTATGATTACAAAGAAGGAGGTTGGGCTTTTTCACTCAGTCACACAAAGAATGGATCAAAGACCTTAACTACAGGATGATCTGGAACCTTCTGTGGTTCCAGATCATCCTGCCCTTACAAAACACGAGGCTGACCATTACCAATCAGTTTCACAGGAAGCTAATAAAACAATCAGCTAATGACCAGCAGCTGAAGACACAGGAATGTGTAAATGTTTCTACCCTCCAGGCAAACATCCTAAAAACAGTTAATGATGTACCACAAAAGAAAGTCAAACAAACAACACACAAAATAATAATATGAAAACATTACCTTTTAAATAAACTCATAAGTAAATGAACCTAGATATTTTTTTCTAACAACATCATAAATGATCTCAAAAACAAAACAAACAAATTTCAGGTAAAAACATTTCAGAATAGATTCTCATTCAATGATGACTTGTCAAAGTTTGATGCATCATTAAACTTCGGTTTTTAAATTAAACTATTTCTTGTTTAGTTTTGAAAACTATTGTTTAGATAATCAAATTGTATCTTAGTTGTAAATCTGCAAAGTGAATTAATTGAGGTTTAATCTCTTGGCTTTTTCTGCATCTTCATGTTATTAAATGAAGGTAGAAAAGCAGCCGGAACGTTTTCAGCATCAGAACATCAGAACAACGACGGACAAAAGAGACGATATTTATTAATAAAATGATTTTACCATTAGAGAAATATCTACACTTTACTATGAAAAACATCTTATTCAGTTAAAGGTTTGTTGGCTCTACGGGCCTTTATTTAGCAGTTGTCAGACAGGAAGTTGTCAGACAGGAAGTTGGTTATGAGAGAAGAAGAAGACATGCAGCGAAGGTCCATCAGGCTGCAGCTGGAACCTCTGACGTTGCATTCAGGTCACAGTTCACCTTATTCTGGTAAAATAGTTTATATATTTTGATCATTTTCTAAAGACATTAGTTGCAGCTTTTCCAGAGCTGATGGCTGTGAAAGTTCCCAGTGACATTATTACCATGAGGCAACATGTAACCTTTGACCCTGACATTCACAGAGTGCCAGGTGACTCCATCCCTGTTGCCACTGCAGGATGAATCCAGCACCACTGACTGAGAGTTTCCCCAAGAGACCAGGACGTCTCTGGTTAACAAGTTAACAGCTGTTGGATTCATTTAACCAAGTTCATCAAAACCTGCAGCTCTTTAAAATGTTCACTGATCAGATCAAGGGAGCAGGAAACTGTAGGGATTAGGATTATCCAAACCAAACATGTAGGGATTAGGATTATCCAAACCAAACATGTAGGGATTAGGATTATCCAAACCAAACATGTTGTAAATCTGAATCTTCATAAATGTCTGTAATTATTAATAATTATAATAGTTTATTAATAAAATTAACTCTTTAGCTTTAGGGGAACCAGAAATGTTGGAAGTAAAACTCTGGAGCCAAAACTCTGAGTTTCTTTAGATGTAAAATAAAAACCAAAATCTGAATTTTTTCTAATAAAATATTGACCAATATTTTACTTGTAATGATTCAAAATGTAAAGTTTACTGTAGTGATTTTATGACTGTGTTTTATGATGTGAATCACTTTGAATGAAAAAAATAAATATTAAACCTTCAGCAGGTTTAAGTTTGGGTATGAAAATTATTATAAAATTATTGTTTATGGAAAATGATTAACCAGTAATTAAGATCAGATTTTTATCTTCATTCCTTGTAGATAAAAATTTGTTTTCTAGCCACAGAGTTCAGTCTGTTATTTTTTCTAAAACCTGCCTGTGTCATGATTTGGTTTGGTGTAGGTGGTGAGGTAGACGCTTGAGACCCAGGTACGGTTAAATGATGGTTTAATGGTGACAAAAATAGTCCAAAATGTCCACAAACACGGGCAGCATGGCTGGGCTGACTCCAGGGCTCAAGTTTAGCAACAGGTTATACGAGTGGACTGACAACAGACGTGAAGAGACGTTACCTAGACGTAGGACCCGACGAAGACGCAGACATACAGGTGACACTAAATACACAGAGGGTAATCAGGGAACGAGACACACCTGGGGACTAATCAAGGGGAGACAGGACAACATGGAGACTCAGACACACAGAAAACTAGAAATAAACACACAGAAAAAACACAGAACATGACAGCCTGGTTTTCTAACTCAGTTCTGTTGTTTCTCTTCTACATGTGGAATAAACAGAAACATATTTCAAATATAAACGTTTTTTAACAAAGGAAACTAAATGTAATCATTTTATTCAACCAACTCATTAAACTAACAATTAATTAAAACTACTGAGATTAAAATAGGAAACTAAAAAAAATAAAAACTGAAGCATTAAAATTATTCAGTGATGTCACAGTGATGTCATAGTGATGTCATAGTGATGTCATAGTTCAGTATTAATGCTGGACATTGAGAACCAGCTTTATTTCATGGGGAATGTGTTAATTAGTTTTTACTAATTGAAAATATGTTTATTCTTCATACTGGACCAGAAATGTTCAATAATCAAACTTTATTAAAAGGAAGTAATTTTTACTGGAAGACAAATCAATAACCTTTAATCAATGGAGAGATTGTTTCCAGTTCACACTGGGAAGAAACAGATGATCAGTTTTGATCAGTTTAGTGTTTTTCTTCCATAAATGATTGATAACAGGTCTGTCTGCTGGTCGACGAGGTCAAGATGTTTCTAACGGAGAGCAGCAGGATTCAGTTCAGACCTTTAGCTGTCCAGTCAGAAAACCATTTATTTAATCTCATTACTATTTATTTATTCTAGATAATATTTATATCTGTGTGTTGATTTGGCTATAAAATGAAATAAATTCAGCTTTATTTAAATACTTGTTTCATTTTGATAACAAATCAAATAAGAAGTAAAATATGAAACTGTTTATGTTCATAAATGACTAAAAATAAATAAATTGAGTTAAAGTTTGATTTATATTTTTATGTTTCATATCTGGACTCAACATCTCAGAATATTTCAGTAATTTAAATGTGAGGCTCTGATTGTTATATTTAATTTCTCTAATGTTGGTAGAAAACCAAACATGGTCCAGACCTGCAGGGCTGCTGGATTTGGACCTGGGAAAGTTGATCAGAACCATTTGGAGCCACAAAGTAACTGGATCAGTTCTGATAAAAATCTTCCTCCAGTCAAAATGTCACTTTATTTATTAGACATGAGGATTCACTTTATTCTCACAAAGTTTTTCTGCTAAGAAGCTTTTAAGCAAAACATGAAATCTGTAAAGTAGCTTTTCAAAATAAGAGTCACAAAATAAAGAACCACAATGAAATGAATAGATGACAATAAAATCAATAAATCTGGAAATAAATAAAATAAAAAGGTAAAAATGTTTGGGGATATTTATTTGTTTCATGGAATATTTATTGATTTATTGATATTTATTTAAATAATTTTGAATAAAAGGTTTTCTGTGCAGAACATCAAAACTGATTTAATATCAGAACCAGGTGAGTCCAGAACCGGTTCTGGTTCTATCAGCTCCTCATCCTGACCTTCTATCAATATCAACCAATCAGAATCAGGATGAACTGATCCAGATCATGTTCTGGTTACCAGGGCAACCAGCTCCACCAATCAGATCTCTTGAGGTCAAACTGAGTCAACCAGGTTTCCTGTCTGTTAATGAAACTCAGATTTAATGAAAAATCATCTGATGATGAAAATATTCTGTTATTAAAACTCATCCATCTTCATTTGTCTCCACAGAACCGTTTCCAGTCTGGGCCACAGTTCTACTGGTTCTACTGGTTCTACTGGTTCTGGTTCTGGTTGCTGCTGCTGCAGTTCTCTCTTTTTATCGCTGGCTCCGTTGGAAACCACGTGAGTCTCTGAACTGCATTACCCATAATGCCTTTGGTCAGTGTCTGCTCTCCTCCAGAGCAGGACTGAAGAGAAGAACCTCGCTGCAGCAAACAGGAAGGGCGGGACGGACCGCTGTCAGTCTCAGACCTTATATGGAAATGGGACCATTGCACTCCGGAAGTGAAGGGGGCGCTATTTACTATAATATCCACTGTCTCCTGTTTTTATTTAGTTTTGAAATCTGTGATATATTTTCACCTTTAGGAAGGATTTTCACTCTCAGCATGTTTTTGAATTTCTCTCTTTTATTTATTTCTAATTCTGCTTAGTCGCATCTTTTCAGGCCTGATACTGCCTCTAGTGGCGGGGGGTGGTAACACAACTAATATAATTACATTCCTAAATAAGAATAGCGCAAAGTCTTTATTATTATTAATTTTTCATTTTCTTTAGGATGTAGAGTTAATTAAATGACTTCAAAATGATTCCAGTTTCTCTCGATGGCCAACCTGTTGAATCTGAGTTTAATATTAAATACTTTGTGTCGTTACTGGACAGTCAGAAACACTGACTATATTTTTAAGAAATGTTTTCAGAGTCTATTATCTTTTAAGGAGACTCTGTGACCCAACTAGAGTTTGTGCAGAAGAAAATGTTGACAAAGTTAACTTTTCATCTGATTGGCTGGTTTGGTCACATGAGCTGCAGAAAACAGACAAACTTTTAAAAATACTTTGAATGGCAGGTAAAACGTCTCTGTCTCAACTGTTTACTGAAAAAACATGGAAAACGTAGAAATATTTAATCAGAGAGAATCCATCCTCTATTCATCAGTTTGACTCTCTGAGCTCATGAAGGCCTTAATGTTTCCCTCTGATAATCCCTAAGAATATTGATTATTAGTCATTGACAATAATCAGTTTTAACCAAACTAAATGATAACATTTATCTGTAGCATGCTAAGTGTTTTACTTGATGCACGAATTGTTGATATTGTGATTCTATGAATATTTTTATTTTATAGTTTTAGAGTCGAAGAAAAATTTATAGACTAAATAGTTTAATTTTATTTTTTCTTTTATATATAAAACTCTACCCAGAAAAAATCTCTCAGAATAATATTTATGGCACTGCATAAGAAAAAAAAAAGAATTATCTGTTTATCAATCCTGGTTGTAACCAGATTAGTTTTTCTTCTGTGAATTTAATTCATTTGTTCGTTATTGATTTTTGCTCAATTAAATATCTTATGTTTACATTATAAATTGTATTTTTATTATAGTTGATCATGTTGTTTTTCATGTTTAATTAATTTCTCCTACAATTGATGAAAATATATAGAGTTAGTTATAATATATAAATCATGTTTGTCAATGTCAAATTTATTTATATAGCACTTTAAAACAGGCATAGAACTGCACCAAAGTGCTGTACAAGAGTGACAACGCCACAAATGAATAAAAACAAAGTATCAAACACTAGTTCAATTAAATGCCAAGGAATAAAAATGAGTTTTAAGAAGCGATTTAAAATGATCCAGGCTGTGGGCAGATCTAATTTGGAGAGGTAGATTATTCCATAGAGAAGGAGCAACAGCAGAAAAAGCCCGATCTCCTTTCCTCTTAAGTCGGGTCCGAGGAACTGTCAGTAAAAGCTGATTATTAGAACGTAGGGTTCTGGACACGGACTGAGATTTTAAAAGTTCCAGAAGATAAGGGGGAGCTAATCCATTTAAAGCTTTATAAGTTAATAAGAGAATCTTAAAATCTATTCGATAAAAAACAGGCAGCCAATGTAAAGAGGCCAGTATGGGCCTTATATGGTCACGCTTATGTCATTTAATTATCTCTAATTAGATCTGGAGTTTATAATTTATCTTTTACGATGCCAGTAATGCTGGAATTAATAGCAAATAGGATCAGCAGCTCCTGGTGCATTGTGGGTCAGCAGCTGGTTCCACTTGAGAGATGGACACACGTCTCTGTCCTCAGAGCTGCTGCTGTCTGTCCAACTCATCTTGTTCTCTGTTGTCTCTCAGTCCCAGAACAGGTGGTGGTGGAATCAGGGGAGAGGTTTGTCCTGCTGCCCTTTAAAGTCCCACATCGCCTGTGGTTCATTAAATACAGAATCTTCCTGCATGTGGATAAAGTGGAGTGGAAGGACGGAGACAACAGGATGGTCCATGTGTATCAGAACGGTTCTGATCAGTCTGAAGAACAGAACCTGATCTACAGAAACAAGATGGATGTAAACCTGCTGAAGACTGGAGACCTCAGTCTGACTCTGAAATGTCCCAGTGATGAAGACGAGAACATCTACACCTGCAGAGTTTATAACAAGAATGGAGACATCCTGATGAAGAAAGACGTCTGGCTGAAGGTCAAAGGTCAGTGGTGTAAATGTACTTTTAGAGCCCAACCAGAGGAACTGTTTGGATCAGAACCAGTTCCATCTTTTCTCTCTGTTTGAACTGGATCGGTTCTGGTTCTGGTCGGTTCCCATTGACATTTAGCTGGTTCTGGTTCTGGTTCTGAACCATTTAACCCATGACCTCCATCAGAACCCTGATCCCTTCAGAACCAGGCATCAGAGGTCCAGAACCTCCAGGTCCAGGTGAAGGTTCTGGATCTCTGGTCGGCTCCAGAACCAGCAGGTCCAGTAGCTCCATCAACCCGTCCAGAACTCAGAGCTTCATGTCCAAGTGGACTGAAGGACGTCCTCATGTGGGACAGAACCAGAACCCAGACAGAACCGGCCTCAGTCCAACTGGACCTTCTGTCTCCAACAGAGGACAGGAAGTCCTGAAGTTCTGCTTCCTGTCCTCTGCTGGTTTCCATGGAGACGTGTCCTCGTCTGTCTGCCAGTCCGAGTCCAACTGGAGACAAATGATGGACCAGAGTCCAGCTGCTGCTGGTTCCAGTCTGCAGCTTCCTGCTGTCCTCACTGAGGACGTTCTGTCCACCTGCTGCTGGTTGGACTCAGCAGAGACACCAGTGGAGACATGGGACACATTTCAGACTGGAACCAGTCCAACATGTTGGACTGGTTCCAGTCAGAGGAAATGTCCTCAGAGCTGCTGCTGTCTGTCCAACTCATCTTGTCCTCTGTTGTCTCTCAGGCCAACAGGTGGAGGTGGAATTAGGGGAGAAGTTTGTCCTGCTGCCCTGCAAAACCAGAGAGAATCTGGATGGAGACGTTAAGGTGGAGTGGATGGATGGATACAACAGGAAGGTCCATGTGTATCAGAACGGTTCTGATCAGCCTGGAGAACAAAACCAGATCTACAGAACCAGAACCAAGATGGATGAAAACCTGCTGAAGACTAAAGACCTCAGTCTGACTCTGATGAAACCCACTGATGGAGACAGAGGGATCTACACCTGCAGAGTTTATAAAAAAGATGGAGACATCCTGATGGAGAAAGACGTCTGGCTAAAGGTCAAAGGTCAGTGGTTTAAATGTACTTTTAGAGCCCAACCAGAGGAACTGTTTGGATCAGAACCAGTTCCATCTTTTCTCTCTGTTTGAACTGGATCGGTTCTGGTTCTGGTCGGTTCTCATTGATATTTAGCTGGTTCTGGTTCTGAACCATTTAACCCATGACCTTCATCAGAACCCTGGATCCCTTCAGAACCAGGCATCAGAGGTCCCTGCTCTGCTCCAGAACCAGCAGGTCCAGTAGTAGTAGTAGAGTCCAGCTGCTGCTGTCTGTCCAACTCATCTTGTCCTCTGTTGTCTCTCAGGCCAACAGGTGGTGGTGGAATCAGGGGTGGAGTCTGTCCTGCTGCCCTGCAGAACCAGAGAGAATCTGGATGGAAACATTAAGGTGGAGTGGATGGATAACACATACAGGAAGGTCCATGTGTATCAGAACGGTTCTGATCAGCCTGGAGAACAGAATGAGATCTACAAAGACAGAACCAAGATGGATGAAAACCTGCTGGAGAATAAAAACCTCAGTCTGACTCTGAAATGGCCCAGATTTGGAGACACAGGGTTCTACACTTGCAGAGTTTGTAACGACGGAGACATCCTGATAGTGAAACAAATTAATCTCCAGGTCAAAGGTCAGTGGTTTAAATGTATTTTTCCAATCAGCTGATTGGTTCTGATCAATAGTGATGTTTGACTGATTAGAAGGTCAAAGGTCAATGTGATGAAGATGAGGAAGCAGAGCAGGAGGAAGAGGTCCAGGACAAATGATGGACCAGAGTCCAGCTGCTGCTGGTTCCAGTCTGCAGCTTCCTGCTGTCCTCACTGAGGACGTTCTGTCCACCTGCTGCTGGTTGGACTCAGCAGAGACACCAGTGGAGACATGGGACACATTTCAGACTGGAACCAGTCCAACATGTTGGACTGGTTCCAGTCAGAGGAAATGTCCTCAGAGCTGCTGCTGTCTGTCCAACTCATCTTGTCCTCTGTTGTCTCTCAGTCCAACAGGTGGAGGTGGAATCAGGGGTGGAGTCTGTCCTGCTGCCCTGGAGAACCAGAGAGAATCTGGATGGAGACGTTAAGGTGGAGTGGATGGATGAAGAGAACAGGATGGTCCATGTGTATCAGAAAGATTCTGATCAGCCTGGAAAACAGAACCAGATCTACAAAGACAGAACCAAGATGGATGAAAACCTGCTGAAGAATAAAAACCTCAGTCTGACTCTGAAATGGCCCACTGATGGAGACAGAGGGATCTATACCTGCAGAGTTTATAAAGACAGAAACATCCTGATGGAGAAACAAATTAATTTCCAGGTCAAAGGTCAGAGGTTTAAATGTATTTTTCCAATCAGCTGATTGTTTGTGATCAATAGTGAAGGTTGTCTGATAGAAGGTCAAAGGTCAATGTGATGAAGATGAGGAAGCAGAGCAGGAGGAAGAGGTCCAGGTTGGTTCTGGTTGGTTCTTCCAGGAGAACCGACTGGTTCTGGTTCTGGTTCTGTTAGTAGGAAGAGATGAATCAGAGGAAACTGTAAATAGAGGAGAGAGAGCAGCAGGAAGGACAACCAGGAAGGTAGACAGAGAATCATCAGGTTCTAGGAAGTTCTTCCTCCGTCCTTCTCCACCCAGAGAGAATAAATCCTCCACCTCACTGAGGACGTTCACCATGAATCAGGATGTGATCAGGATTTCAGGCTCTGATCAATAAGTAGCATTGATCAATAATCAGAGTAGAAACACTGAGACACAGGTGTCAAACTCCAGTCCTCCAGTCTGTCCTGCAGGTTTTAGACATTCCACAGATACAAAACACTGGAATAAAACGGTTTAATGATCCTGGTGTGGATCGGTTCTCAGAACCTTAATGACCTGATTATTCTGTTCAGTTTGTGCAGCAGAGGAACATCTAAAGGTTTCAGGACTGCAAACCTCCAGGACTGGAGATTAAAACTAAGATCCTCTGATCAGCTGGGTGGATCTGAATGAAGGAACTGGGTGGGGGTGTTAAGACTTTGTTCTGTAATTGACGGGTTGCCAGTTCTAATCCGGCTCGGTCTGTCTCAGCTGTTGTGCTTTGACTAGACCGTTCTTCACTTTGCTCTGTCAGACTGATGCTAATGTGTTGTAGCCACCAGAGCAGCACTTCATTGGATGAATGAGTGAATGTAGAGAGAAGAGCTCTGGAGTCTGAGGACTTGATGAGTTCACATTCATTGATTCATTGATTCATTGATTCATTTACCAACATCTGGTTTGATCCTGATGCTGCTGGATTCTCTCTAACTGTCCTCTTGTCTCCTCAGCATGGACACTCCGGGTCCAACCAGAGGACACCAGGACCAGAAGCAACCCTACCGATCCTCTAATGGGTGATCAATCAGTCTGATCAGGTCGATCAATCTCTGATTTTTGATCCAGTCAGACTTTGGATCAGAGCCGATCTCAGTGAAGGTTCTGATGGACCAACAGAGGAAACTTCCTGGTCCTCTGGTCCAGTCTGCAGCCTCTTATTGATCACTATTGATTATTGATGACAGAATGAAGATCTGAAGGAACTGAAGGAACCAGTTAAAGACTGGAACTGGAACTGGAACTGGATCCATCAGAGAGAAGAACAGTTCAGTTTGACCCAGAACCTCCTGACCATCATCATCATCATCATCACCATCATCACCACCATCTTCATCACCATCATCATCATCATCATTTTCTCTTCAAACCCAAAAATCTCTAATTTTTTCCTCCAGTCCAGATTGTGGATTTTTACTTTAAAGCTTCTCTGATTGAAATTTTCTGGCCGATTTTATTTCCAAATCTTTAAAATTTGACCTTCTGGTTCTAATTTTGTCCTTTTCTTCTGAAATGTTGCTGCCTGTCAGGAGAAAGTTGCTGAGTTGCCTACAGACTGTTGACTGCCAACATTGAGTTCTGACCCGGTGGGTCGGTCTGTCAGTCCAACGTCTCTCTGATTTCTAGACATTCGCTGAGGAAGAGAAGATCGGCTTCATGTCTAAATATCGGATCGGCTTCATGTCTAAATATCGGATTGGCTTCATGTCTAAATATCGGATCGGCTTCATGTCTAAATATCGGCTGATATTCAGGAAATCAGCTCAGATTAAATGACTGCAGAGAAATTGATGCACCAAAGAAAAGCTGAAAATATTTAATATCTTTATGGTTCATGTAAAGTCCAGTTACACTTATTGCATTTATTAATCTGTGTTACATTATAATGCAGATTATTCTAGTCCTGGATTATAATCTGACTCTGAGAATCATCCTAAACCGTCCATCTGGTTTCTATATGAATCCTGCCTTATTAATGTTTTCATTATAAATAATAGAAGCTTCTTTATTTCACTTTTTTATTTTAAACAGAATTTGATTGTAAAAGTAAAAACCTACTAACACCTTAAACTGTTATTTTACATAAAATGCAGAATTTGAACATATTTACAGATTTCTGCTCATTAAATGTTTTAATTTCTGACTGAAATATTTTATATCATTTTATTCATTTGTTACATTTTACTTTCATGTTAAAGTGAATTTAAAGACAAAACTTTAATTTTAATTCTCCACATTGATCTAAAACCTCTGATCTAATTTATTACCAAAAGATCATGAAATAATTTGATCACTAATAATTAATCAATATATTTAGTCAGACATGAAGATCTAGAATGAGTTTTTCTATACATGTTACTATTTACAGTGTTCATATTCTATGCTTGTATATCTACTAGAATAATCTGTCTGCTTCTGTTTTTTATTTCTTGTGAATCTTAAGATGAATATTAAATATTTAGATGAATATTAAATATTTAGATGAATATTAAATATTTAGATGAATATTAAATATTTAGATGAATATTAAATATTTAGATGAATATTTTACATTTTGCTCGGCGCTTTAAAGTTCATCTGGATTTTTCTGAGTTTTTTCTGCTGGTTTTATTTTCATTCAGGATGAAAAAATATTTTTTATTTTAAATTTGACTCAGTTTATTGGATGTTTCCTGAATCTGCAGAATCAAATTAATGATCATTTGAATTATTGATTTATTGATTTCTCTCAGCTGATCACTAATAACAGATGAACTGATCGGTACTGAAGGTTAATCAATATTTATTTAATCATAAATATTTCATTTGTTGGACTCCATGGATAAACAGTGTTTCTATTAATTTGACTGGAAAATAACTTTTAATTTTCAGACCAAATCAGTTTCCAGATTTTATAGATTTTTTTTAGTTTAAAATAAAAATATAAAATATTTTTAAAACTTTGTTTCTTTACTGATTTATTTCTTCCCTTCAGGGAGTCGACCTGAATTCAAACTAAATCCAAACTAAAACATCCTGCTTGGTTCTGAGAGCCGGTTTCACTCTGAACTACAGAAAAACAAAAAGTGGAAAAAAATCCAGATTTTCCAAAAATTAAATTCTCAAACAGAAACTCAGAAAGTTTGATACTTTTTCATTTTGTCAGTTTTAGTTTTTAAATTCATTTTCAGGTGAATTTTATTTGTTTTGTTTAACTTGTTTGCTAAAATGCCAAAATGTGCTTCATAACAATAAAACCTGATAAATTAAAAACTTCCTTCTGTTTTGTGTTTGAATTCATTTTATTTAGTTTTTCAGGAGCAGCGACTCTTTAAATCAGGATCTTAAATCATTTTCTTTACTTTTCATCCCATTTTAAACTAAAAATATTTAAATATTTCTAACTCTTTATTATTTCTGATGATTTCAGGTTGAATTTCAGAATAAAACCTGCTGTCAGTTTAATGACTCTGTTCTTCATCTTGGTCAGAATTTATCCAACAAACTGATTTTACTGAGATTTTCTCTGATTCTTTAAATTCTCCTGAACCAGAACCGTTTGGAGACGTTCTGGTTCCATCAAACATCGAGTTCAATAAAGATTCAATAGATTTAGATTGAAAACTTTGTATTAATTTAGAGTTTAGTATCAATAAACATCCATCATGCAGATTATGTTTAGAAAAAAAACACATTTTAGGAAAAAACATTTTTATTTAGAAAACATTATTTATGAAACAGGCAACACAAAATATTTTATACAAAATTAAAGAAGAAACATTAAATAAAAACATTTATTAGAAATAAACAAATGTTCAACAGAGCAGCAGGTTGGACCTTTAAGTTCCTGCTGCTCAGTTCAGGTTCTGCTGGTTCAGATCAGATCCTCTGTTAGAAATGGACCCGTTTTCTGCAGGACGACTCTGACCAAGTATGAGTTTTTACCAAGTAAATATTTATTTTTATCTCTTATATTCTGTTAGAAAATGTGATTATTTGACTCCAATAAACATAATCTAGCAGCAGTTATCAGATCATAATGTAAAACTGGATCACATTAGATGTGATTAAATTAGTTAAAATAGTTATCTATGAAAACAGGAATCAACATGATCATCACAGGTTATGACATGGTTACAAAATGTTTGTTTTTAGGTGTAAAATGAAAAAAGAGTTTTAATCCCATCCTGTCACTTAAACATCTTTATTCCATCTTCATTTCTAAGTTAAAACCTGTCAGCAGAAACAAGCAGAAAACAGAAAATAGATCCGACCGGATGAAGCCGTTTCCTGCAGTGAGGTCACATCCGTTTTTACATCTCTAAGAAAAGTCAGAGGAAACTGATTTTATGCTCAAACGGCTTGCCATACCGGACTCGCCCTGTCGGAGCTGAGTTCAGTGAAAACAACCATGACGTCACAGTAAAATATGAACATCTGTCTCTGGTTTCCATAGAAACACAGAGAGCAACATCTGCATCAGGCAACAAACTGGAATCTGATCCAACATGAACCTCCTTTAAAATCCACCAGAGATCTTCAGACTTTAATTAGGACATAAAGACGGACAACGCCCAGATCTCTGAGGAACTCACTGCGCATGCCCGGGTTCTGCTCTTCTTGTAAATCACGTGACTTCTGTAGAAGTGAAACTGACTGAGTTTATTTATAAAGTTTTCTTCATGTGATCTGTTGAAACTCATCAGGTTGAATCTGGAAGCAGAAAAAACAACCAACTGGAATCTGTTCATGTGAACGTCACTGGAACCAGTTTAGATCAGAAACTGAAGCAAACAGGAAGTCAGAAACTTTAAACTGGATTTTAGAAAACTGATGTAAACATTCATTATTGACATTCTGCTTCCTGTCGGGATCCAGATCCAGATTATTATAAAGTAGTAAACATATGACGTCATGTAAGTGGATCCTGCTGCTGGAGTCTTCACATGGAACGATGCTGCCACCTTGTGGCCAGAGATGAACACTGCACTCTGTTCCAGTAGAGTCTGAGATGGTTTGAGCTTCCAGTGAAAAGTTTCTGCATCAAACTGGTAAAAACTTTTATATCAGGGCTGAACTGGTTTCTGATGTAACTTCTCTAAGGTTAAAAAGGGGCGGAGCCTCAATTAATCAATCAATCAATCAATCAATCAATCAATCAATCAATCAATCAATCAATCAATCAATCAATCAATCAAACTTTATTAGTATAGCACATTTCAGCATCAAGGCATTTCAAAGAGCTTTACATAAAATCAAACAACAAAAACACAAAAACACAAAGCAACATAGAATCAACAATAAAAACAACATCAAGTCAGATTCAATCAATAAATTTATAATTGATCACGTTTCCAATAAAACTCTAAACAAGTGGGTTTTTAGTTGAGATTTAAAGGAAGTCAGTGTTTCAGCTGTTTTACAGTTTTCTGGAAGTTTGTTCCAGATTTGTGGTGCATAGATGCTGAATGCTGCTTCTCCTCGTTTGGTTCTGGTTCTGGGGATGCAGAACAGAACCAGAACCAGAACCAGAACCAGAGAGTTCTGTAAGGTTGATACAACAGCAGCAGATCTTTAATGTATTGTAAACAGAAACAGTTTAAAGATTCATCGTGTTTCTGGGTCGTTTTGGTTCCTGGTGAGAAATTATTTAGTTCTGATTCTCAGTGTAAATATTCAATTCCAATAAATTATCATTTTGTCTAAACATCAGAATTTTTGTCACTTATTTCAGAAACTGAAACTTTTATATTAGATTCATTGACCTCTGAACCTTCATCGGAGCCTGCAGGCCGTTTTTTAATCGTATTTTCCGGGTTCAGAGTTCATGGGTTTTAAATGTAGAATGAAATATTTCAAGTCTTTATTTCTTGTAATTTTGATGATTATAACTTACAGAATCAAAACCCAAAAATCAGAGAAAATGAAAATATTCCTTCAGAATAATCAAAACTATATTTTAAACAAATACAGTTTCTATAGATCCAGTTCCTGGTGGTCTGGGTTCCTTTTGCAAGACTTCCTGGATGATACCAGACAGAGGTTCTGCTCAGGTTCTGCTCAGGTTCTGCTCAGGTTCTGGACATCCTTCAGGTCATCTATTGATGGTTCTGCTGTTTCTCATCTTCCTCTTTATTTTTAAATAATTGAGCTGCTCACTTCTTTTCATTGTTTCACCGAATATTTTCATCATATTTTCATAACTTCTTCCTGTAAATCCTGGAGGTTCTGAAACGTCCCATCAGTCCCATCAGTCCCAGTTGGACCAGTTGGACCAGTTGGATCAGCTGCAGCTCCTTCAGGACGGAGGACTCTGATTCTCTGGAAGGAAAATCTGGTTCTGTGGTAGAAACACAGGAAGTGACCAGAAAACTCCTAAAATTAGATTTCCTCCTGTCATTGAAGATCTTTTAGGAAAAACAAGTTTAAATTATTTTAAGGTATCAGAACTTTAGTTATGAATCATATTAACAATCCTCCAGAGATTCTGTCTGAGGTTCTGGTCGGGTTCGTTTGCTCATCAAACGCATGAAGCTTCTGGAAGATTTGGATTGGTACCAAGTCCTGCTGGGAAATGAAATCAGAATCAGAAATGGACCGGACCGGGTCGTTGGGTTTTTCTCCTCATCAGCAGAACAGGAGGAGAGGTCAAATGTTTAAACAGCAGATCCTGGTTGGTGAACTTTGACCCAGAAGGTGATCACATGTTTACCACAGTACCAGGTTCAGTTCTCCTGAATAAGAGTGTAACTGGACCACAGAGCAGATGTTCTGGTCCACTGGACCTCCTGGAACCAGAACTCTCTACAGAGTCCAGACAGACTGCTGTTCTACTGAAAACTAACGGAACCAGGAGAGGTCCGACTGGTTCTGATGTTTTCTGAACGAGGAGGAATTAAATCTTTCCAAAGTGGAGATTTTTTAAAAACTCAGTTTGTCTTTTATTCCAACTTTCACACATTTTGAACAGTAACTCATCCATCTGTCCACTAGGGGGAGCTCGTCTTCCTGCAGCTCCAGTCCTGCAGCTTTAAGTCTCTCTGCTTCAGCTGGATCCAGTATGAACTCCCAGTATAGATCTATAGAACTGGACTGATGACAGTGAGACACTTTAATCATTTCACTTTAGTGTGGAGGAAAAGAGACAAATCTTAAAGTCAGAGGATTCTGGACAGTTTCAGTTAGAGAGGGACGGACCAGACCATCATCATCATCATCATCATCATCATCATCATCATCATCATCATCATCATCATCATCATCATCATCACCATCATCATCATCATCATCATCATCATCATCATCATCATCATCATCATCATCATCATCACCATCATCATCATCATCATCATCATCATCATCATCATCATCATCATCATCATCATCATCATCATCATCACCATCATCATCATCATCATCATCATCATCATCATCATCATCATCATCATCATCATCATCATCATCATCATCATCATCATCACCATCATCATCATCATCATCATCATCATCATCATCATCATCATCACCATCATCATCATCATCATCATCATCATCATCACCATCACCATCACCATCATCATCATCATCATCATCATCATCATCAGGAGGAGGAGTCAGGCTGCATCCTGCTTCAGGTGAGTCTGGCCCCTGGGGACTGGAGTAGGAAACCCCTGGTTTAGTCTGAGGTCAGAATGAAGAGCTGAACTTTCTGAGGGAACTTAATTTATTTCTAAAAGTTTTTATGAACTTTATTTTTCAACTTTTTCATGATTTACTAAAATAAATAGGGAAAAAGAGCAAAGTTGAATATTCTTTTATTTTGTAGAATATTCATCATCATATTCAGGATGTTTACCTGCAGTCTTTGTCCACCAGGTGGCAGCAGAACCTGCAGTATTTGTCCACCAGGTGGCAGCAGAACCTGCAGTATTTGTCCACCAGGTGGCAGCAGAACCTGCAGTTCTTCATGATGATAAATTATGTTTGTCTCTGCAGGTTTATTGATTGATTATTGATCCTCTGGTTGATCAGACATGATGTCTTTAACTCATGATGGTTGATGGTGAAAACATGAAGAACTCTTAAAGCTGCAGCTGGAGCTCAGAGGAACCAACTGGACCGGAACCAGTGAAATCCTTCAGTCTGATCCAAGCAGAGTCACTGGGAGAACTGGAGTCCAGATCCACTGGGCCTGGTCAGATATCCTTCATCATCATCATCATCATCATCATCATCATCATCATCATCTCAGATGTTCTGTCTGGTTCTGATCCATTTTATGTTTTATTATTTAGTTTTTTCTAACATCCATCCATCCATTATCTGAACACCCTTCTTCCCTAATGGGGTCAGGAGGGTTGCTGGTTCCTCTCCAGCTGCGTCCCGGGTGAGAGGCGGGGTCACCCTGGACAGGTCGCCAGTCTGTCGCAGGGCAACACAAAGACACACAACCATTCACACACACACTCACACCTAGGGAGAATTTAGAGAGACCAATTAACCTGACAGTCATGTTTTTGGACTGTGGGAGGAAGCCGGAGAACCCGGAGAGAACCCACCATGCACAGGGAGAACATGCAAACTCCATGCAGAAAGACCCCGGGCCGGGAATCGAACCCAGGACCTTCTTGCTGCAAGGCAACAGCTCTTTTTTCTAACATGTCTTATGCTAACCTAGCATCGCTGCTAACCATTAGCCTTCCTGTTAGCAGGAGCTTCAGATGAAGCTTGAAATGAGGCCACATGATCAATGACATCACTTCCTGTCCAAACATTCACATTTTGGAAAATATTTTTAACAATAAGTTGAAAATATTTTGACTTTTTATACTTTATGTTTATTTCTCTTGATATAAACATAAATAAACAGCTGCTCTGCTGTTTGGTTTGGTTCAGACTCAATGAATATGAAAATATTTGAACTAATAATCAATTATTATTATGATTCACTTTTGCAGAAACGTTGATTTTCTGCCATTTTATTTTCTGTTTTCCATTTTTAAATCAAACATTTTCATAAAAATCTTGATGCCATTCAGAAACTTTAGCAGAGAAAACTGAGCTGCACAGGAACACATCATATCTGACCTTTGACCTTTGAAACGTCATTTAGTCATTAAACTATTTAACATTCAGATTGTTACTGAAACCTGGACTGTTGTTGACATCTTGCTCTGCTGTTTATCTGAAGCTGTTTGGATGATTTTCACTGCAGGTCAAAATATAATTTAGTTAAATTTAGTTTAGAAATCAGAACAGATTCTTAGATAATCCAAAGCAGATTAAAGAGAAATCAGAACTTTAATGTTTTCCTCCAACAAACTGAACATCTGGACTCAGATTAAAGTCATAAAGATGAATAAAATGTCTTCATGCTGTTTGGACTGGATTTTATTCAGGAGCATCAGAAGAACAGATACATGCCGCACTTTTCAGAATATTTATGAAAACATTTCAATTCTCCTTCCACTTAATTATTATGCAATAATAAAACATAAAATTGTTCAAAATAAATGTAGATCATTTTTCAGCTGCTGCATTTTGTGATTATTGATTTATAATTGATTATTTTAAAGGGACATTTCACACATTTTACATCTAAAATACATTTCTTTGTGGTTTATTTTTTAATATAACAAATTAAGACAAACAAAGAATAAAAGTGAAGAACTTCAGTTTGTGGAAAATTTAATTATGACAGAAATCAAACTCCCAGATTATTTATCTAATATTGATGTTTTGAATTTAACATTAACTGCAGTTTATCACAGATTTTCTTTAGATTAAATCAATAAACAACCTGAAGGTTCTGCTTTGGTTTCACACTCAGGGATTTTTTTCTGTTTTAACAAGTTTGTTCTGCGGTTCTGAGTCAGTTTTTCTCACCTGCTGCTGTAAAAAACAGTTTCCACTGCAGAACCGCAGACAGACAGACAGAGAGACAGACAGACAGACAGACAGACAGACAGACAGACAGACAGACAGAGAGACAGACAGACAGACAGACAGACAGAGAGACAGACAGACAGACAGACAGACAGACAGACAGACAGACAGACAGACAGACAGACAGACAGACAGACAGAGAGACAGACAGACAGACAGACAGACAGACAGACAGACAGACAGACAGACAGACAGACAGACAGACAGACAGACAGACAGACAGACAGACAGACAGACAGGATCATCATGTTCGTTAGCAGCAAGCTGCAGAACTGCTGGTTCCACTGGTTAAACACGTTAAACTGGTTAAACTGGTTCAACATGTTAAACTGGTTAAACTGGTTCCACTAATTAAACATGTTAAGCTGGCTAAACTGTTTAAACTGGTTCAGCATGTTAAACTGGTTAGGCTGGTTCAGCTGATTAAGCATGTTAAACTGGTTAAACATGTTAAACAGGTGAAACTGGTTAAACTGGTTAAACTGGTTCAACAGGCTTTGAGGTTTTAACAGTTCAGACATTTAAAATAAAAACAGTGAATTACTGAAAACATGAGACTGAAACATTAAATACATTCATTTGGTTCTACAGACAGATAAACTTTCACCAGGAGCTGGTCGATCATTCTGGGCTTTAACTAGACCGTGGAGGTTCCTGCTGGACCTGAGGATTACCTCAGGGTGGAATAAACTACTTTTGGTTCTGGTTGGTGATCTGGAAAGAAAAACATGAAATTAAATCACAAATAAACCAAAGTGAACCTGAACTGTTTGGTTCATAATGAGAATCAACTGGAATGGAAACGATTCAGTTCATGAGATTGAACTGAAATGACTGTAAATAAAATAAATCAGTTTATTTAAAGGACCACAGAAACAGCAGGTTATCACTGTAATATATAATATGAATAAACAAACTGAAACTTTATCTATAATCATCTCATTATGCTTTTAGCTTCATTTTTGTAAATTTACTGAATTTTCTATGAATTTTCCAGAATAACTGATTCATTTATTTTCAACCTGTTGCTTCAGTTCAAACTGTTTTGATGCAAATATTTTTTATTTTTATTTTAAAGTTTATGTATTCATTTATTATTAATAATGAGAGCAGAAATCAGCAGCACAGGTCTGTCCAGGACCACATCAATCTGCATAAAATAATTTATTTTTCTGTCTTTCTGACTGAATCCAGTTTTATTCAACATCACTGTTTCTGATTTTTATATTTCAGATTAAAGATCTGAACAAGAAGATTCATTTGTGCTCAGTTTTGTGTTTAGAGAAGTTTTACCTCTTTTCCTGGTTTCTCTGATGATTATCTGTCCATAACTGACTTCATCTGTCGTCGCCGTGGAAACGCCTGCAGACGGATCGCTTCCTGAAAAACAAACCATAGAAGCTGAATATTGCAAAATGTGGACCGTCATTAAAATGTAGATGTATAAATAAATAGAAGTGACTCACAGCTTCTGACAAAAAGAATTAAAGACAGAATCTTTGTTTCTTAAGATATTTTTAAAATTAATCTTTATTAGAATAATATTTTTATCTTCTGCTTTACATTTTATCTGATCTTCTACTTCTTGTTCTGTTTCCAGATTAAAATGAAACATTTTTATACTTATTTTTAAAACACTTTCATTATTTTATTAGTCATTTTTTAACTTCTAATTTTTCCTTCTTACTGTTACTTACTGTTTGATAGTTTAATGCTTTTTGTCATTTTTTCATTTTTATTAGTTTAACTGAGTTTTATTGAAATTATTTTAACTGGTGGTTGAATTTATTTTAATAACTTTATATATTTTGTAAACATGTTTATTAAGCTGCTGTTTGATTTCACTCCATATATTATTTTATAAAACCTCACATCACCAGGCAGACAGTCAAGAAACAATAACTAAATATTTGGTAATTATTTTCTGATGGTGCAGCAACATGATCATATTTTTATTAAAAGTATAAATTACCAAATCAAAGCTGCTGTGGTGAAAGTTCAGCTTTAGGATAAAAACACTAAACATGCAGTTTTATTTACTTTAACATATTTAAAATGTCTTATTGTCATTAATATTTAATATTAGATCATCTTTAATGTTAAATTTTCTCCTGTTTCAGTTCACCTCTGGAAGTGCTGAGAATATTGAACTTACAGACATTATTTATTTATGATATTATAACATCATTTATATCACTGCTCTCTGGTTTCTAAAAGCTTTTAAAGGAGAATTAATTCAATCATGAACTGAGAAAAAGTCCAGTTTGGTAATATTCTCAGTTTGTAAAATCACAGGTCCATAAATGAAGATGAAGATCATCAGATGATGATTCTGCTGCTCTGTCACTAAAACTGAGAAAACCTGAACAAAAAACCACCAGAAGGTTTTTGTTCTGATCCATTGAGGATCGGGTCCAATTCAGTCGACAGACAAACAAAAGATAAAAATTAAAAATCAAGTAATTTTTACCTTCAGTTGTTATGAAAATGATTTGTTTATAAAATGACTTTAAAAGAAAATTGAGTTTGTGATTTGAAGCCTTGAAATTGGCCTCTATATTTGATATGATTCTAGCAGCATTTATCACTCTGTGTTTTAATACTTATGATAAAGTCAATCTGTGGTTATAGTATGAATGTAATTAAAGCTCTGAGGGAATCAAGATGGAATTTGGCTTCAATTCTCCATCAGATCCATCAGATCCATCATTTCCTCTGTTTCCTAAACAAACGGATCCGATTCTCTGGTCAGAGACGATGGGAGGAATCAGGTTGGTGATTTACAGACCAACCTTTGACTGGAAAGTGACATCAGACACTTTCAGGTTGTTGTGAGGAGAAAGTTTCTAAATGAATCTCTGATCATTTCCTGCTTCATGAAGATCAGGAGGCGTCTGCCTCACTGCATATGTTCTCTTGTTTCTATTTTGAAGAGTTTTCTTGTTACTCTCAAAATCTACAACGATGTTTGTAGTGAGACAAAACACCAACAGCAGTTCAAGGCATTTCAGAGGCGTTTCTGTCAAAACCAGAGTCTGTTGGCTGCAGCAGCTGCAGCAGCTGCAGCAGCTGCTGTCTGACCTTCGTCACTCTGGTTTCCCTCAGGCGGTGATTCTTCCCAGGTCCGGAGCCACTGAAGCCTTTAGCTACAGTTCAGAAGACCTGAGGGCCCTCGTGTCTTTAAACGCCTCCTTCTCCATTACATCAATGGAAACACACCAGTAACAGACCACACTGCCCAGTAGGCGGCCGTGTAGGCCAACATGGGTTAAACATTAAAGATATAAAGTTCATAAACTTAATAATCGCTCTCAAATTAAAGGTTGATATTTTCTGGATGGTATGATGTTAAAACAGTCCTGTTGTTTCATTAATATTTAATATTAGAGTGCCAGTTTTAATGAAACATGGTAAGTCACGAGAACATGTCTGACTGTCAGCAGCGGAAACCACGATGCATTTCACCTCTGTTTACTCAATGTCACAGTTCACATCAAAGCAGAATTAAACAGTTTCAATCAGGTTGAACGGAATCAACAGTCCACGAAGTCCAAACCACAGAGCGACCAAACGGCAGCAGCTCAACCAGCCTCTGATGAGATTCTGCTGTGGTCCTGATGAGAGAAGATCCTGACCAAAAACCAGCCAACAGAGGAACAAGACCAACCAGAACGGGTCCAACCGGTCAGAACACAAGGTCAGAACACAACCGGTCAGAACCCAACTGGTCAAAATCCAACCGGTCAGAACACAACCGGTCAGAACACAACCGGTCAGAACCCAACGGGTCAGAACCAACCTCTGTCCCTTTAAGAACCCAATCTCAGAACTCTGCCTTCAGTCAGAACACGGAGATACCGAGTCAATAAACATTAATAAAGACAGTTTAGTTAAAACTAAATATTCCTCTACTGGTGAATATTTAACTGTTATGAGAAATAAAACTGAGGTGGTTCATAAAAAAATTCAATGGAAAATAAACTTAATAGTTTGGATATTTTAAAGTTATGATCAGTTCATTATAATAAAAACATAAAAACCTTTCAGCTGATTTGATCAATTTATAAGAAGATCTATTATCAATCGGATCAATATTGGAGGATATTAAACCTCCAATATTTTAGGTTTATTAAAATAAAGTTTGTTGTTGGTAACAAACAAAGTTAATGTTCCAACATGAAAGACAAAATGGCTCCTTATCAGCTGTAACTTTTCAAACTGCCGTAAACTTTTAATACTTTTCATAGATTATGAGCAGAATATTATAAAGTTCTGGAGTTTTTCTAGGAGTTGATGAGAAACAGAAGAAACTTCAGGAAGATATTTTACCAACCAGACGCAGAATATAAAAACAGATTTTATATGGTGGAAAACCAGGAGATGAGAAATTAGATAGATAAATATTAATAGTTAACATTACTTATTAATAGTTAACATTACTTATTAAGAGTTAACATATTAATAGTTAACATTACTTATTAATAGTTAACATTACTTATTAATAGTTAATATTACTTATTAATAGTTAATATTACTTATTAATAGTTAACATTACTTATTAATAGTTAACATCATTTATTAATAGTTAACATATTAATAGTTAATATTACGTATTAATAGTTAATATTACTTATTAATAGTTAACATCATTTATTAATAGTTAACATATTAATAGTTAACATTACGTATTAATAGTTAATATTACTTATTAATAGTTAACATTACTTATTAATAGTTAACATCATTTATTAATAGTTAACATATTAATAATTAACATTACTTATTAACAGTTAATATTACTTATTAATAGTTAACATATTGATAGTTAATATTACTTATTAATAGTTAACTTATTAATAGTTAACATTACTTATTAATAGTTAACAACTGAAATCATAATAATTGAATCTTTCCAGTTCTCCCAGTTCATCTGACTGTGAATCCCAGCAGATCTCAGTTCTTTAGAGGAGAATCAGTGATTCTGATCTGTGAGGATGAAAACAGATCTGAAGGATGGACTGTGAGGAGAAACACAAGTAGGAATCGATGTGGAGATGATTTTGGGCAACCAACTGGTTCAGTTACCTCCTCCCATCAGATACTGGTGTGTACTGGTGTGAGTCCAGGTCTGGATCCTCCAGCAGCAGCAGCAGCAGCAGCAGCAGCAGCAGCAGCATCCAGCTCTCTGTCTCTGGTAAGATCAGACTGTGGAGTTAGTGTTGCTGAAGCTGTGTGGAAATGGATGAAATGCTGTAGTTTGTCTCTGTGTTGAGGTGGATCAGTGATCCTGCAGAGTCCTGTCCTCCCTGTGATGGAGGGAGATGACGTCACTCTGAGCTGCAGAGCAAGGAATCCAACCCACAACCTCCCAGCTGCTTTCTATAAAGATGGCTCCTTCATTGGTGATGGATCATCAGGTCACATGACCCTCCTCCATGTTTCCAGCTCTGATGAAGGCCTCTATAAATGTAACATCACAGGTCATGGAGAGTCTCCATCCAGCAGGATCTCTGTCAAAGGTCAGAGGTCAGCAGCTTCTCTGTTTGCTTCAACCTTCATCAGGAGACAAGAAATCAATTATTACCTTTGATTCATTTCAGACAGAATCTCCTCCACTCCTCTATCCATCACCTCCATCCCTCCATCCTCTTCTCCTCCTCCTGGTTCATCTTTTCCCACCATCACAGTCGTTGTTTCCATTTTTATTTTTATCTTCCTGGTTTTTCTCTCATTGATTCTTCTGGTTCTTCTGGTGAGACGATGTTCCTGCAGGAAACCTGAAGGTGAATTTTGAATATTGTTTTTTGTCATTTTAACAGAGCTGCAGTTTAACTTTTTTTATTTGCATGTTTTGTTTTAATGATTTAATAAAGTTACTCTGATGAGTTCTGCTGGTTCTTCTGTTTATTTCAGCTGAAGAAGGAAAAGATGGAGAAAAGGAAATTAAAGAACTGAAAACCTTCATTAACCAGCTGCAGCCAATCAGAAGCAGCAGAGGTAAAACTAGCAGGCTAACAGTTAACATGCTAACAGCTCTGCGGTAATTAATGCTAGCAGGCTAACAGTTAACAGGCTAACAGTTAATTACTTATTAATAGTTAATCTTACTTATTAATAGTTAACATTACTTATTAATAGTTAACATCATTTATTAATAGTTAACATATTAATAGTTGTGGTTAGTAATAGCTAGCAGGCTATTACTTATTAACAGTTAACATCATTTATTAATAGTTAACATATTAATAGTTAACATTACGTATTAATAGTTAATATTAGCTTATTAATAGTTAACATTACTTATTAATAGTTAACATCATTTATTAATAGTTAACATATTAATAATTAACATTACTTATTAACAGTTAATATTCCTGTTATTGAATAGGAAACATATTGATAGTTAATAACTTATTAATAGTTAACTGGGAGGTTAACATTACTTATTAATAGTTAACAACTGAAATCATAATAATTGAGCATCCAGTTCTCCCAGTTCATCTGACTGTCTGCAGTTTGATCCAGGAAGCTCTTTATAAACGAATCAGTGATTCTGGATCTCTGAGGATGAAAACAGATCTGAAGGATGGACTGTTTGTGCTGCAGGAACCTCGATGCGATGATGAGGACAACTGGTCCATCAGTCAGATCTCCTCCCAGAGCCAGATACTGGTGTGTCAATCTGGGTTTCTGAGTCCAAATCTTCTGGATCCTCCAGAGAACAGCAGCAGCAGCTGCAGCAGCAGCAGCAGCATCCAGCTCTTCATCATCTGGTAAGATCTTTCTTCTTGCTGAAGC
Source organism: Gambusia affinis (assembly GCF_019740435.1). Taxonomy (NCBI): domain Eukaryota; kingdom Metazoa; phylum Chordata; class Actinopteri; order Cyprinodontiformes; family Poeciliidae; genus Gambusia; species Gambusia affinis. The sequence continues at coordinate 24,815,840 of NC_057885.1, forward strand.
ATCTTAAGGAAATGTGGTACAAAGATATGAATCTGTTGCATTCTCTGTGTTGAGGTGGATCATGATCCTATAATACTGTCCTGTCCTCCCTGTGATGGAGGGAGATGAAACCCAGCTGCAGAGCAAGGAATCCATCACAACCCTCCCACACTTTCTCTGCCAGGAGGTCAAAGATGGCTCCATTCATTGGAGTGGTTTAGAAACATCATGAGTTTCTGACCCTCCTCCATGTTTCCAGCTCTGATGAAGGCCTCTATAAATGTAACATCACAGGTCAGGAGAGTCTCCATCCAGCAGGATATGTCAAAGGTCAGAATGTTCTTTTAAAATAAAGTTTGCTTCAACCTTCATCAGGAGACAAGAACATGAATTATTACCTTTGATTCATTAAATCAGTGTACAGGTCTTCAAACAATTTTTGAATATTGTTTTTGTCATTTTAACAGAGCTGCAGTTTAACTTTTATTTGCATGTTTTGTTTTAATGATTTAATAAAGTTACTCTGATGAGTTCTGCTGGTTCTTCTGTTTATTTCAGCTGAAGAAGGAAAAGATGGAGAAAAGGAAATTAAAGAACTGAAAACCTTCATTAACCAGCTGCAGCCAATCAGAAGCAGCAGAGGTAAAACTAGCAGGCTAACAGTTAACATGCTAACAGCTCTGCGGTAATTAATGCTAGCAGGCTAACAGTTAACAGGCTAACAGTTAACAGGCTAACAGTTAACAGGCTAACAGCTCTGTGGTTAGTAAAGCTAGCAGGCTAACAGTTAGACAGCTAATATATCTGTAGAGGAAGACTAATGTAACAGGCTGAAAGTTAACATGCTAACAGTTAACAGACCCTCATCATGGAGAATGCAAGAAGAAATACATATGATGCAGCTTTCAAGTTAACAGAGTTAAAGAAGGAAACAGGCTAACAGTGAGGAAGAAGACTTCCATGGTTTCAGTAAAGCTAGCAGGCTAACAGTTAACATGACTAACAGTTAACAGGCTAACAGTTATTTAAACCAGCTTCCTGTTAGTGTTGTTTTGCTATATTGCTGCTGTTCAGAAAGAACTACAGCATATTATTAAAACTTTAAAACACTTTCTGTGTACCATCTTTCTTTGTAAATATCTCATGTTTCAATTTGAGGCACAGGAAGCTTATAACACCAGTGCGGCTCTTCATGTATGCAGTGTGTCAGAGCAGCACTAAAAATGTAACTGTTTGTGCTGCAGTTACAAGTTACCTTGTTTACTCAGTGAATTGTAGCGTCCATCAGGGTCAGATTTTAAAAGTAATGTAACTAATTACAATTTTGAGGTTTCTGGTCCAAATCTTCTTTCCGGCTCCCATGTTCAACATTTTAGTTCTGGAGCTGCTGTCCTGCTGCAGCAGTGCAATACCTTCATCATCTGGTCCACTGTTTCTTTCTTCTTCCTTTTCCAGCATCTTTATTAGAAACTGTTTTAGCTTAAATAATCTATTACCTTGTTCTTCTGACTTAATAGCCATGTTTATATACTGTCAATGGAGTAAATAAATTATAGAGAACATGAAACCCACTGATACCCCACATGCTGTTGAAAGTATTTAGGCTTACATTAGTATTCTCTGGCTAATTTCAGCTTATAGACTCATTTTAACAGAGGGTGAATGAAACAACCCATGAGTTTCTGTGCCACTCATCAAGCTAATGACTACTATTCAGCAGCCTGACATTGATGCTAATGCATCAGAACCCTGGTCCAACAGGAACCGGGCACTACAGGCACAATATTTCAGCGTTAAATGTTCTTCAAAATTTTCTAGTTTACTTTATGTTGGCATGAAAACCATAATTATTCACTAGCACATTGCATTACAATATCTCATGGGAAAGAATAGATTCAAACAATTTGTCATGCATCAACACCAAACAGTCAAATATTTGTAAAACAATACATCTATCAGTGAGCTGTAATTACCTCTATTTTGACAGGTTTGACCTCATATAGTCCGTCATAGTTGTTGTTTTTAGCTTTGGCAAACATTTATTGCACATATCGTTAAATTTGAGATTTTCACAGATGTAAATGTAAAGCAGTGCATAAATGTTACAGAAGAATACTATTGTTTTCTGGATTGCTGGTCACATTTGAATCCGAGATGTTTGTGACTTATATTGTTTCAGTGCAGGGCATTTTTCATCAAACAGGTCCTTACAGTGTGTTTACTGTCTGTAAGGTGCAGCTCCGCTAGCCCGGTTCATATACATTGCGTTGGTTGCCGATCTTTTTCTGTTTGTTCAGTGTACCAGTTGGCTGCAAGCCGTGAATTTGTTTGTCTCAACACGACCCCACTTTCAAAAAGAAACACGATGCTAGAGCCCATGAATTGTCTTCTAACGGCCAGTAGGGGCGCTGGAGCAGAAAAGGTAAAATGAGACAGCCTTTAATTTCTAGTACTGGAAGACTGTCATTTTGATGCGCTGCTTGAGCTGCATGAATAAAATGAGCTTGAACAGACCCTCATCAGGAGGCTCCACCAGCACAGGATGGAACATCAGAGTGGCATTTCAAGTTAAAAGAGTTAAAGAAGGAAACAGACAGTGGCGAAGAAGACTTCCATGGTTTCAGTGCACAAAAATATCATTACATATTTCGCAAAGGACTTTTTTGTTTATATGTTTTTAAACCAGCCCTAAATTAGTGTTGTTTTGCTATATTGCTGCTGTTCAGAAAGAAAAGCTACAGCATATTATTAAAACTTTAAAAACACTTTCTGTGTACCATCTTTCTTTGTAAATATCTCATGTTTCAATGTAGGCACATGCGGCTTATACACCAGTGCGGCTTATGTATGTACAAAATGTGTTTCCTTTAAAACTGTAGGGGGTGCGGCTTATAATCAGGTGCCTCTATAGTCCGGGGATTACGGTATATGCTCCCACTGGCTCAGGTTATAACAGGAAATAATATCAGCTACCATAACTATGCAGATGACACACAGCTCTACATTATGATGTCACCAGGTGACCTTTGATCCCATCCAATCACTGAACAGATGCTTAGAACAGATAAATGTGTGGATGAGACAAACCTTTCTCCAGCTGAACAAAAACAAAACTGAAGTTATTATTTGTGGACCTAAAGAGGAACAATCTAGAGTCACAGATCTAGAGTTATAGATCTAGAGTCGGTGCACAGCTTCAGTTATTACAACTAAAAATCAGTGATCAGCCTGAAACCTGGGAGTAGTGATGGACTCTGACCTGAGCCTTCAGAGCCACATAAAGACAGTTACAAAGACGGCCTTCTATCACCTGAAGAACATTTCCAGGATTAAAGGACTAATGTCTCAGCCAGATCTAGAGAAACTCATCCATGCGTTTATCTTCAGTCGTATTGATTATTGCAGCAGCGTCTTCACAGGTCTGTCCAACAAATCAATCAAACAGCTGCAGCTGATCCAGAATGCTGCTGCTGGAGTTCTGACTAAAACCAGGAAGATAGAGCACATAACACCAGTTTTAAAGTCTCTCCACTGGCTCCCTGTAGCTCAAAGAATAGACTTTAAAATACTGTTGTTAGTTTATAAATCACTGAATGGTTTAGCACCACAATACATTAAAGATCTGCTGCTGTTGTATCAACCTTCCAGAACTCTCAGGTTCTGGTTCTGGTTCTGGTCTGCTCTGCATCCCCAGAACCAGAACCAAACGAGGAGAAGCGGCATTTAGCATCTATGCACAAAAAATCTGGAACAAACTTCCAGAAAACTGTAAAACAGCTGAAACACTGACTTCCTTTAAATCTCAACTACAAACCCACTTGTTTAGATTTTTATTTGAAACGTAATCAATTATAAATTTATTGACAGAATCTGACTTGATGTTGTGTTTTGATTATTAATTTTATGTTGCCTTGTGTTTTTGTGTTTGATTTGATGTAAAGAACTTTGAAATGCTTTGCTGCTGAAATGTGCTATACAAATAGAATTTGATTTGATTGATTGATTGATTGATTGATTGATTGATTATATTAGTGAACATTTTCTGTCACAATTACTCTCAAACACATTTGAGTTTTATATACTGTTGGAAGGTTATGTAAAGGTTCTGATCATTTTAAAGACATCATAACATTGTCAGATCACTGCTATCTGGTGCCTTATTATGCCTACATTTATGGTCTAACCACCTCCTTTGGTGTGTTCTTTTTCCTTGTTCAGTGAGAGAAATCTGATCTCCTGGTTTTAACAAATGCATCAACGTCAGGTTGAATGTCTGAAGAGGAGATGTGAAGCACAGCTGACAGATGATCATCAGTGGGAGAGGATCTGTGTCTGGATTTTCTAAATTTCATCACTGAAAATGTTTGTTCACAAATGTAGTGTTACAGCCTGGTTCGGATGGCCGCAACAAAAAGTAGGAGGGACACGGCAACCAGAAACTTTTTTAGCCCTTCAGAGGCATTTATTAAAAACAACCGATTGTGTAGGAGACCAATGGGCAGCAGCCCAAGACGTGACAATCCAGCGCTACCTCAGCCTGGTCCTTCACCAGTCATGGAGCCGGTTGACCCCCACAGGTCTCAGCTCCCACAACGTGTCAACCGACCTGCCGGCGCCACCTCTGTGTCCTGATCTCGGGTGGGCCTGGATCTGCGGGTCGTCTGCGCCTGGTTCTGATTCCACAATCGAGGACCTTAATTGACAAATAATTTACCGGCCACATAGCACACACACAGGACCACACAGCAGGGACTGTCACACCCCCGCCCATAAAAAGCAGGTTCCTATATGGAACCCTGCTCCAACCTAAATTCACCACAACGTGTAAAGCAAGGGTGTCAAACGTACTGAATGATTTAGTCCGGCCCGGTGGATAAATGCATTATCATTATTCAACAATTATTGAAGAAAACATGCACTTCGTTTAATTTAAAATCTGCAGTTTTTATATTGTCCACGAGGGGCGCTGTGTTTTATTCAGAGCAGACAACATGATGTAACACTGCATCGAAACTAACAGCAGATGGCAGCACTGAGCTTCAGGTCCTGTAAACGGCTTCGATTCTATTTCTTTACCAGCTTTTTACTTTGGTCCTGCCAACTTCATCAACAAAATGTCTGTCAAAAAAGAGAAAAGTAGACACAGAGTGTCGAATTTTTCAAGAAAATTGACTTCTTCTTATTTGTTCACGGAGGTGAATGGAAAACCTGTGTGCCTGCAGCAGGTTTCTGTGCTTAAGGAAAACAATATTCAGCGCCACTATGAAACTCAGCATGGCGAAAAATACAAGCACTTGCAAGGAGAACTGAGAAAACAGAAGATAAATGAAATGTTGACGGGTCTGAGGAAACAGCGATCTGTTTTCACCCGGAGTCAAGAGGCCAGTGATGCTGCGGTGAAAGCCAGTTACCTAATTGCTAGCAAATAGCGTTAGCATCAAAGCCTTACTGTGAGGGACAGTTCGTCAAGAACTGCATGCTAAAGGCTGCCGAAATTGTGTGTCCCGACAAGCTTTTGCCAATATTTTGTTGACTAGAAATACCGTTGCAGACAGGATTTCTATCGGCAGATTTGGACAACCAACTCAAACGCAAAACGGAGTCATTTCTCTCATTTTCTGTTGTAATTGATGAGAGTAGCTACTGATATTCTGTCAACTGGCCATATTCGTTCGTGGAGTTGAGAGACGTTGATTGTCACAGAGGAGTTTCTCGAGTTGGTGCCCATGACCGACACCACAACAGCTGAAGAAATTTTCCGCTCCGTTGTTGGAGCGCTGGACAGAGTCGGGGTGGACAGAGTCGGGGTGGACAGAGTCGGGGTGGACAGAGTCGGGGTGGACAGAGTCGGGGTGGACAGAGTCGGGGTGGACAGAGTCGGGGTGGACAGAGTCGGGGTGGACAGAGTCGGGGTGGACTGACTGGTCCCGCGCCGTAAGCCTGGCTACTGATGGTGCGCCGTCAATGATTGGGAAAAAGACAGGTGTTCTGACAAAGTTCAGAGAGAAAGTGCAAGCTGCAAATAAAGGGGGTGAGTTTTGGACATTGTATTTTGCATCAGGAGGCATTATGCTGCAAGTCGTTAAAATGGATCACGTCATGGAGGTGGTTGTCCGAACTGTTAATTTCATCCGAGCCAGAGCTCTCTATCATCGTCAGTTTGACAGCCTTCTCGGTGAATGCAATGATGACAGTGATCACTAACCTACCCAACATTGCCCATGAAGCCAGACAATTTGTTCAAATTGATTCCCAGATGTAGAAAATTGATTTTAAATCGTTTATTCATTTTTATCTCTTTGATGTATTATGTCCTGCAGGACCGTGTTTTTAAGTTCTAAAAACTGTAAATAAATGTTTTGCAACATTGTACAATCACAGTGATCAGTTCTTATGCATAATGCACTTAAATAAATGTTTAACTGAGTAAAAGTATTGTTGAAATTGCATACTTTTCTTAAAAACTGAGGTTTTTCATAATATATTTTGTAAAAGTGAAATTCATGTAATATAAAAATCAACAACAAGCCCACTTTTATTAGTTCTATTTAATCTTGCAGAGTTTACTTGTGTGGCCCCCTTGACATCAGATTAAGCTGTATGCGGCCCCTAAACCAAAATGAGTTTGACCCCCCTGGTGTAAAGGAAACCCAGCCACCATTAACTTGTTGCTCTTTTCCACGTTATACTTAGCTAAGTTAATGTTTCATGTGCAGGTTCTTTCCTCAGTTCACTCTCCAGACCAGCAACTGGTGCATTCAGAAGCTCTTTAAGGAAAAGAGAAAGAACAGGGAGAAAAACAAGCACAAAAAACAAACGTGCTACAAAAGTGGAGCGCGAGATAACGCATCAGCTATGATATTGTCTTTTCCTTTAATGTAATGAATATCCAGATTGTAGGACTGCAGGAACAACAACCAGCGAATCAAAAGCTGATTTGGACATTTCAGTAAAGACAGGAACGTCAGCGGATTATGATCTGTAAACGCCATGATGTTAGCGCCACCACTTAGATAAACATCGAAATGTTTTAAAGCCAAGATCAAAGCAAATATTTCCTTCTCAATCACAGAGTAATTCAACTGATGCTTATTGAACGTTTTAGAAAAATAACTCACCGGCCTGCCAATACCCAGATCAGGACAGCTCCAGCACCCACATGACTGGCATCCACGTAAAGTTGGAAAGGATGTTTAAGACGTGGTGCAGCCAATACAGCACAGAGGAGCCTTTTCACCTGCTCAAAAGCCTGTTGACAAAGGGTAGATCAAAATACGCACTGCAGAAGCAGCGGCCGAACCTCCTTAGGCCACCTCAGTGTCTTTACGTTCAAACAAGATGAAATATTTATCCACATCCAATCAATCGAATACATTTGTTAATATCAAACTGCAGAACAGCCGGCCTGATCAACAGAAAAGCGCACCGAGCCGCGTTTCGCTGCTGCCTCCAATTCCAATTTGCACATCTCAACTTGATGCTGCAGCTTTTTCTCTCAAAGCTCCAAACGACACATCTCTATCTTTAACTCCATTTTACGTACCTCAGAGTTAGACGCCCCAAGTTATTTAATCTGAGAAAGATTTTTATTTTATAAAACAATGTGATGAAAACATTTTGTATCCCAGATTTATTTCAACATGTTCAGTAAAATAGATGATAGTGTGATGTTGTGTTACTTTGACTGGTCCATGTTGTGTTACTTTGACTGGTCCCTGTTTGTAGTTTCTTCTAGTTGTGTTACTTTGACTGGTCCATGTTTGTTACTTTGACTGGTCCATGTTTGTAGTTTCTTCTAGTTGTGTTACTTTGACTGGTCCGTGTTTGTAGTTTCTTCTAGTTGTGTTACTTTGACTGGTCCATGTTTGTAGTTTCTTCTAGTTGTGTTACTTTGACTGGTCCATGTTTGCAGTCTCTCCTGGTCGTGGTCCTGCTGTGTTACTTTGACTGGTCCGCCTGTGTGTTTCCAGAGCCGTTTCCTGCCTGGGTCATCGTTCTGCTGGTTCTGCTCAGTGTGAGTCTGACCGCTGCTACTGTCCTGGTGTATAAGTACAGACACTACTTCAGCTCAAGTGAGTGAGGTGAACTGCGTTACCCATAATGCCGCTGGCCCGGCCCTGATCACCCTGTCTGTCCTCCTGCAGCCCTGCCGGCCCGTCAGCATGAGGAGGATGACTACGATGATGAAGATGATGTCAGGAAGATGAACTCAGAGGATTAACATCATAAACATTTCTGGACATCAACATTTCAGTGGTTTCACAGCAGAAGAACTTGTGAAATGTTTTGAAACTAAAATAAAATTTATTCTGCTGGTTTTAATTGAATCTCATGTTTGGTGGAAATTTAACTTTTAAATAAGTTTAAAACATCCAAACTAAATATTAATATGCATTGATTTTACTGAATTTATGTAAATAATCTGTAGTTAATAATTTCTCTGAGCTCCATCTAACAGATGAACTCTGATTCATTTCAGTGACTTTCAACTGTAGAAGTTTTTAAATTAAATGATTTTTGTTTTAATTCAGAAAACAGAAATACCAGATCAGCAATTAATCAATTGATCACATGAGGAATTAAAAAGTGTTGTTTTCCTCAGACTTTATAAATTTAATCAGCCTTTCTGTGATTTCATTTAATTATGAGAATAAAACCAGAATAAACACATAATTTTATCATCAAAATGCATTAAAGTGGAGAAAAAAGTTCAGATCATTACGGTAATTAAAATTTTCATGGTAGTTTTCATAAAATTACTATTTTATTTTGATACAACAGAAGAGTTTCAACAAACTGAGCAGAAATAAACCTGAATCCAGAGGGCAAAGGTCAGATTATTTTAACTATATTATAATTATTGACAAACAGATTAGATTTGATGATGAACATGAATTATAATTCATGTCTCGCCTCAATTTGCGTAGTGATACCACGCGACAATGCAGCTCACATTTCACCCAACAAATTGCTTGAAACCCAGATGATCTGAAATCTGCTGACTCATAAGGATTCAGCACGATTTTTTAATGTAAAATTAAAATTACATTTAATTTTTGAGTTATGAGTGAATTAAAAAATATTTTCTCATCTTCTGAATTTCAGCTGGTTTCCAACAAAAAGTGATGATGATCTGCTGAACCAGTTCAGCTCCAGGTCTCTGACCTGGGACCAGTTCAGCTCCAGTTCTCTGACCTGGGACCAGTTCAGAGCAGATGAAGCAACATCAACCCAGAAACCAGTTTAAAGCCACAGGCTCCGCCCACAGAAAGTCCAAACAAGCAACAAAACTAAGCAATTACTTCTAACACAAATAAACTCTTGTATAGAAAATAATAATAGAAAAACAATAAATAAATAAACAATAATCAATTGAATAGAAAACACTCAGTTTGTTCTGATGACATCACTACGTTGTCATGTGACTCCCTCCCTCCGCGCCACCATCCAGAAACCTGCTAGAAAATAGAACCGGGAAAATGTTTAAAGATGAAAATAACAGGTTAGGATGAATGTTAACTGTAGCAGGAACACGATGAACCGCGTCAGTTTAGCTGCAACAAAAAATAAGATAGTGAATGTGTTGGTGTGTGTGTGTGTGTGTGTGTGTGTGTGCTGCTCACATGCTGACACGGACTCTATTATTAAGTCCCAGACGGCTCCTCCGTCACAAATTATTTAATTTAGATGTGTTTCCTTTGTTTAGCATCAGATTTCTATGATCATATTATATTTGCATCTCTAATTATATTAGAGATGCAAATCAAATTAATTTATTTTATGCCCAATCTGAAAACATTTGACCTAAACTACGGAGCCTGTAGAAAGTTTTCACCCTCTGGATGTTTTAACCTTTTTATTGCTTTAACAAATCAAGTATGTTCAAGAAAATGTGGCTTTTGTGACAAAAATAAATAAAATATATTTCCAGAAGAATCTGTTGCTGAGAAATCTGAAGTTTATTTAAATTGTCTGATGAGGATCAGCCTCCTCTTCATCACCTCCGTCCTTCATCACTGGAGCAAATAAAACCTGATATGAAGGTTTGATGATGAAGACTGAAACAGTTTTAATCCTGGACTGAAATGTGTTAACAGCAGGTTAAAGGTCAAAGGTCAAAGTTGTTGTTGGGAAGCAGAAGCTGCAGGTGTGTGTAAGAGCAGCAGGTGGCGCTGCAGCACAGGATTACATTCAGAAGAACAGATGAACCAGAGATTTTCCTTCATTCAACCAGGAAGTGAGATATTCTTGTGGAGGTGACGTCATGTTTCCACCAGAAAATCTGAAGTGGCGCCCCCTGCAGACGACAAATTAAAATAATCTGAATATTTCCTCAAAACCAGGAAGTTTAACTTTGAAACAACAAACCTTGAAGTACAGATCAACATTTCTCCGTCTTCCTGTGGACTGATTAGTTTTATATTTATTTATTACATTTAATGATTTAAAGATTAAATTTCAGGAAATGTCTATAAAATCTGCCTCTTTCTGAGAGCTGCAGCAGTTCAGAGGATGAAGTTTGTGGGAGGAAGTTTCCTGTTTCTGCTGTTGCCATGGAAACGTGCTAACATGAGTTAATGCTTTACAGCTAACATTGTGATCTGTGTTGAGCTTTAGATTGTCTAGTGAGTCTGAAGCTCCAGGTTTAATTAACAGACAGAGGAGAAATTAAACTAAGAATCATTGTTTAGTTTACAGGTTTAAACCAGCAGAGGGCGCCGTCCATGTTTGCTATGGATTCACATCACAGAATGTTTTAAATGAGCCTGTAGTGACTATTTGTCCAAAATTAAAATAGTCACCTGATGCACGGTGGGTTCTGGTTTACGCAGTTCAAAAAAAGGATCAAAACAGTCAAAATGCAGCTCTGGTTGCTTTTATTCCAGTTCAGGCAACACAAGTTATAGACTGAAGTGACTCACTGATTGACTGAGTGGTAAAAAACCTTATGAACACCCACCTGGATAATGATGCAGGTGAGCTACCTATTTATACTGTGACACACCCACGTCCCAAACTGAAATTAATTAACTAATTAAGTGAATTGTTAACCAAAGAACCTATTCTAAATACATTAAACAAAAATTCTAATTATAAATCAACTAGAAAATAAACAAATAAAAATACAAATAAACTAGATAATCTAAATTCTAAGATTTAACTGAAAGTAGATAAATAGCTCCTACACTGCCAAACTGACTGAAACATCAGAATCAGGATGAAAAATGAAGAAACTGAGAGTTTATGGTTTTATTTAGTTATTTATTTAATTAATGAACAGAAAATCATCAGAGTAAAAAAGCTTTTAGCTGGTTTTTCTGTCTGCTGCTTCAAAAACAGAAACAGGAGTTAAAATCAGCTAAAAGATCAGAGAAATATAAAAAATGAACATAAATCAGAGCAATGAGCATTATATATAACCACATTATATAAATACATAAAATAATTATATAAAATGCAGTTTTAACAAACACTTTATCTAGGGTGACCAAACGTCCCTATTTCACGTCCTGTCCCGGGTTTTTTTTTTTTAGAAAGTGAGGAAATGTCCTGTTTTTTAAATTACCTTCATTGGACCATTAAATTTACGGGCACTAGGGCCCTGCGCACGGCGCTGCGTGTGACGTAATCCCTGAGCGCGTCAGTGCGGGCAGCCCTGTTCTTCATCAGAAGATAGATAGCGTGGCTGTTACTAAAACAACAACATGCCAAAGCGCAAATGTACGTTTGTTTACCGACGATTTACAAAAGAGTTTCCCCGCTTTCAGACCGGGTCGAGACAAATGAGAGGCCTTGTGCACAGTGTGCAAAGCAGACACACATGTCTCAGTGTCCAATGGAGGTGCAAGGGATCTGAAAACCAACTGTAAATATCATGTTATTGTAGGATTATGTAGGCCTATGTTAAGTGAGTGCATGCCACAGATATCTCTATGCATGGAAACAGAACTGCTGAACTTTATTAAAACTGGTTCATTTCATACATTATTCATATATTTTCCATAAAGTTGAGGTTGAGTCCATTCCAGAATCATCATCCATAATAAAACCAGTTTGGATCATCCTTCTGTTGGAGCAACAAACTGGTTTCCATCAGACCAAACCAGTCAACCTCAGACTGGAACCATTAACCACAGCGAGCCAGGTTAGCATCTAAAACTGGTTAGCGTCTCAAACTGGTTAGCATCTTAAGCAGAGCCAATCAATAAAAACCACCAGTTCCAACTGTGACACCCTGAGATGAACTGAAAGCTGCAGCTAAATGTTTTATAGTCACAGAAACATGGAGCTGATTGACCAACAATGACTCTTCTAACAATGTTTGGAAAATAACTGTCCAGCATGGTGGTGGCAGCATGATGCTAAGGGTCTGCTCGGGTCCCAGTGGTTCTGACAAAGATAATAATGCATAAAAATTCTATAAAAATGAACAAATGAAAGTCAGACAGCTTTTTAAACATGATTCAACAGAAATATTTTAAAACATAAACTGGATAAAAATGATGGGATCCTGAATGGAGAATATGAACAGTAAATAGAGTCCAGAAAAACTTCTAAAGAGGTTAAAGGTGAACTTGAAGGAACATCAGCATCAGATCGGACCAGCCGACCTTTGACCCAAAGTAACTTAAAAGGAGATGATTTGTTTTCAAGATGGTTGAAAACAAATCATAAAATATCCAGACTGGAATTTACCAAACTGCATGTTGACACAAAGATTCTGGGGGATTTTCCTCTGGACAGATGAGACAGAAACTGAACTTCTTGACACATCAGCTCTTTGAAGGATGGAGAAATGAAGCAGATGAAGAAAAGATCACTGTCAGTCACTGTGAAACACGGAGGAGGCTCCGTTATGCTCTGGGCTGCGTTGCTCCATCTGGTTCAGGGTTAGAATGAAACCTCAAGACTCTCAGTGGATTCTAGAGAGAAATGTGCTGCTCAGTGTTTGGATCATCATGCAGGTCACCAGGATGATGATAAAAACACTCAGATAAAAAACAGAGGAAAACATTCAACCAGTCTGCAGTGACCTCTGACCCCTGACCTGAATCCTACTGACGGAGCTGAAACGTTTCATCTGGAAAAGGTTTCAGAACTGAGAGCAGTTTGTTGATGAGCAGAGAAATAAAATACCAGAATCGTTGGTTGATCAACTCAAAAGGTTGAGCAACAAAATATCAACTTAACTTTTATCATTTTATCCAGGAGTTTAATTTGAAAATGTTTAAAAATCAATGACTGACTTTCATTTTCATAGAATCTTTATTCATTATTTTCTTTGTCAGATTGAAGTGATTTCTGTGACCATTGAGGTTTTTCCTTCACTAACTGAGAGAAACCAACAGATGAATTAATGAGAGATAAACTCAGAGGTCAAAGGTCGACACTTTGCCTCATTTCTTTGGAAACTCAGTTAAACATTTCGGAGAACTCAGATATTTAGAAACACATGACCAAGAAGCTGAAATGTTTCCTGTCTCTGTTTTTAAACTCAAACTTTTCTCACCAACAGCTTCAAGTTTTCACAGGTTTTTAATCTCTCAACAACTGGGCGGCTAATCTCTAAATATAAATCTCTAAATATAAATCCTGTAGAGAAGAGGAACTGATCGGCTTCTCGTCTCTATCAACAAAAATAAACACGTTTCACCACAGAGGAGAAAAACGGTTCACTGCTAAAACTATGATCGGAAAAAATGATCAGAAAGCAGAAATGTTCAGACAGCAGCTGCAACGTGTGAATTTCTGCTTTTAGATGTTAAAAATAACCAGAAATGTGGAGTTATGATGAAAACTGAGAGGCTGAAAGGAGCTGATTTAACCTGATGGCTGATTAAAGGAGCCAACAGAAGAATTAATGTCTGGAAACATCAGAGCCTGAAGCAACGATGGGAAGAAGAAGATCAAACGTTTTTCCACAATGAAAGAAAAACAGAAACAGGAAACAAAAAGCTGATTTCCTGCTGCTGATGTTGGTTCATCAACATCAAGTTACTGAAACCAGAATTTAGATGATTAAACAAAAGATTTAAAGTTCAGGTCATATTAGCAGTCAGGCTGATCTCAACCTGACTGATGAAGATTAGTTACATCAGCCTCCTCTTCATCACTCCTTCATCACTGAAGCTGTAAATAAAACCTTCATCTGAACTCAGAGCTGATAAAACCTGAAAATCCTCTTTTAGTTCATGAAACTGTTTTAAAGAAGCTTCATGTCTGAGTGAAGTCAGTATTTTAACATCTCAGGATGAATCAGATTCTGATGTTCAGCTTCAACCAACATGTCTGGATCCAAACAGGATCAAATAATCTTCACTTTTCACCATCAAACCATTTCTGCTGTTTTATGCAGTAAATTTAGATTCATATTGTAATTCAATCTGTTCAGGATAACAGTAACAAATATAACATCTGTTGTTACTAAACACAAACAAGAGTTTAATAGAAATTAAGTTATTATAAAATAAACCTAAAAGACTAACATGATATTAAAACAGAATAAATTCATTCATTTATTATTTGATGCAGATTCTGAGACACCAGAAAATTATTTATTGTAAAACTTAAAATAAAATCCTTTCTGTCTTCAGAAGCTAAATTAGCATGAAGCTAATCTGAAACTTTAAATTTCCAGATAAAAAACATTCAAACATTTCAACCCAGAACTTAAAATCCAACATGGCCGCCGCACAGGAAGAGCTGCTGTGATGAAATGTTTTATTTCCTCTGCTGGTCAACATGTTGCTGCTGAGTTAAAATACATAAAAACCAAAGAATTAGCTTGTTGTTAGCTTGCTGTTAGCTTGGACTGCTGTTAGCCATTAGCTATGTCTCTGACTGCAACACTTAGCTCATGCTACTGGTTTCCTGAGCTGCAACTGGAAACCAGTCCAGCTGATCCCAGTAGATCTGACAGCTGCTGGAGGTCAGAGGTCAACTCTGGGTGACCTCACTGAGGAGTAGAGAACATCTGGGCCTGATTGATTCTCTGGAAACAAAAACAACAAAAAGTTTGATAAAGATTTGAAACTGCAGCAAAGAAACAGGATAAAAAACAGAAATTTATTTTAAAGGCAGAATGTGAGACGAGAAATTAATGAGTTTAAACAAACATCACATTTTTAATGTTTTATTCCTCATGATTGTTTTATTATTTACATGTTTCTGTTTGTCTATTTCATTGATAAAAGAGGATCAATCCTCCAAACAATTTTGATCTGAATTTGTATATTTCATTTTTATTTCATTCACTCAATAATTCAATTTAAATATTTCAAGTAACAACTAATAGAAGTTATGAATGAAAAGGGGTGACGGCCCAGCTGTGCGGTCCGGTATGCATGTGTGCTCTGACTGTCCATTAACATTATTAATTAAGGTCCTCTAGTGGGAGGCGCTTCCATTATGCGGCCATCTGGTTGGTATTTAAGGAGCGCCGTTCCATTCAGGAGAGGCGGCGATCCCCTGGTTGGAGTAAACCCGCCGCAGACAGTCATCCAGTCCAGACCGGGTTGGGGTCCGGACTTCCTGGTGTGGAGGGACCAGGCGTGATCGTCCCATCCGAGCTGCCGTCTGATGCCTAGACCATTTTTGATTCTTTTAAATAAATGCCTTTTCTAGGCTGAAGCACTGCCTGTTTCCGTGTCCCCCCAGTTTTTGTTACGACCTGTCGGGCCGGGTCGTAACAAGGACCAAACATAAGAATACATTTCTCCCTCTTTCCATGTAAAGATAATATTTAGCTGTTCAACTTTAAAAACACAGAAACAATCAGTTTGTTCCCGTTTGGTTCTGGTTCTGTTTTTTCCTCTGATGGACCGGAGGTCGGTCCAGTTGGTCCAGTCGGTCCAGTCGGTCCAGTTGGTCCAGTCGGTCCTCTGGTTCTGCTGGACATGAACATCAGAACCCAAACTAACTTCTCCCTCTTCAGTCTGAATATTCTGTTATTTTTAAGTTATTTTTTTAACAGGTTTGTTGAATAAAACAGATTATTTCAGGTTCAGATTGTGCTGTTTGGACCAGCAGGTGGCCCGGTTCTGTTCACATGCAGAACAGCAGCGGTTCTGAACATGTATGGGTCGGGTCGACCAGAACCAGCAGCAGTGAAACTCACTGCAGGATGAACTCAGAAACCATCAGGCCTTCAGACGCTGCAGCTTCACGTCTGATTCTGATATTTATCATCAACAGTTTTAATTTACCAGCTTCTTCCAAACCGGATCAGTACCAGAACCACGTCTGCAACTGGACCTGATCAGAACCAAACCGGAGAATTTCATCTGGATCCTGAAATGTTTTGATCAAAAATGCTGAAATGATCAGAGAAAAAACTCTGTTAGAAAGTTAATGTCAGACAGTAGGGACCTCTACCTGATCAGATTAACCTGATCAGATTAACCTGATATTAATCTGACATTAATCTGACATTAATCTGACATTTAGAACTAAATGAAGTTTCATCCTGAGAACAGGAGCATCAGGAATCTGTAACTTTTCTCTGTTTCTGTCATGAACATCTTCAGGTTTCCAGTTTTTATCTCTGCAGCTGCTCAGATTATCACTAAATCTAAATCCTGCTGACGTGTTTTAACCTGAAAACAGGAACTGATCAACTTCCTGCCTCCATCAGAAAAACTGAACACATTTCAACACAACGGTTCTAAAATTATGATGGAAAAAATGAACAGAAAACAGAAGCAGAAATTCAGATAACTGGATGAGGAAGATGAACTTCTGCTTTTAGATGTAAAAAACCCAGAAAACATCAAGTTAGAGTGAAAACTGACAGACTAAAAGGATCCGATGTTAATCTGATGGTCTTATCAAGTTTACTAAAGTGTAAAGCATCTTTGATCCAGATTTCAAATGAGGGAGGTAAAGCTGATTTCCAGCACAGCAATATTCTACGCCTCGCCAACAAAGTGAGAAATTAAACCAGATCAGCCTTAAATCTTGACAAAGAAACCGTCTCAGAAAGTTCACCAAACAATGCAGTTAGTGGATCAGGCTGGATGGACATATGAGCTACTTCAGACAAGGCTGCAAAAATGTTTGTCCAATATTGCTTTAGTGATGGTCATGACCAAAACATATGGATCAGTGAGGCAGGTGTTTGATTGCAACGATCGCACTCCAGACTAACGTTTGGGTATATTTTAGAAAGCCTGGCCTTAGTCCAGTGAGTACGATGCAGGACCTTACACTGAATTAGTCCATGTCTGGCACACAGTGACGAACCATGGACACGGTAAAGAACTCTATCCCACAAGTCATCTGGAAACAGAAAACCCAAGTCCTCTTCCCATGCCGCTTTGATTGAGAGAATTGGGGACTCACGAAAACAGCACAATCTCTCATACAAACATGAAATAGGACCCTTTTTCAGTGGGGGAGGTGACAAAAGATTATCCAAATCATTAGCAGGAGGTTTAGAGGGAAAGAGAGAAGTTTTTTCCTTAACATAACTTCGGACCTGTAGGTAACGAAAAAAGTGGCTCTTCGGGAGGTCGAATTTTGCAGAAAGCTGATCGAAGGAGACGAATGTACTCTCCTCATAGAGGTCACCAAAGCTTTTGATACCATGAGAGAACCAAACGGAGAAAGCACTATCGATCATAGAGGGCCGGAATAAAGGGTTCTTGAAGATAGGAGATTGTAAAGAAAAAAAGTTTAATTTAAAATAGCGGCGGAACTGAAACCAAATTTTCAGAGTCACTCTCACCATTTTGTTGTTCGGAATTTCAGCACCTGATAGCAATTTGGGAGCATAAACTAAAGCAGACAAAGACGATCGTATACAGGATGAGGTTTCCAAATCCAGCCAAGCCGGGGCACCGTCCAAATCATTTGGACCAATAATTAAGAATTTTAATATTGGATGCCCAATAATAAAACATAAAGTCCGGCCATGCCATTCCACCCACACTTTTGGTCTCCTAAGATATGATTTACGAATTCTAGAGGGTTTATGATCCCAAATAAATCTAGTGATGATTTGGTCCAGTTTGCTAAAAAAAGAAACGGGGATAAAAACAGGGACACACTGAAAGAGAAAAGAAAACTTGGGAAGCACGTTCATTTTAATCGTATTAATTCTCCCAGCAACGGATAAATGAAGCAAAGACCATCTATCTAGGTCTTGTTTGACCTTTTCCACCAATGGCTCAAAGTTAAATTTAAAAAGTTCGCAAAATTTACATTTGACCTTAACCCCTAAATATGTAAAACCATCAAGGGCAACCCTAAATGGGAGAGAAGCAAGTGAATATTTTCGAGCCACCGAATTCAATGGAAAAATTTCACTTTTGCCAAGGTTTAGTTTATAGCCAGAGACGCGGCTAAATTGATCAAGAGTTGAAAGTACAATAGGGACTGAAGAGGCTGGTTTAGAAATATAGAGAAGCAAGTCGTCGGCGTACAAGGAAAGCCGTTGTTCAATGCCTAATCTTGTGACCCCACTTAAATGTGTATTG
Organism: Gambusia affinis; assembly: GCF_019740435.1. Classification (NCBI taxonomy): domain Eukaryota; kingdom Metazoa; phylum Chordata; class Actinopteri; order Cyprinodontiformes; family Poeciliidae; genus Gambusia; species Gambusia affinis. Next base: position 24,834,295 of record NC_057885.1, read on the forward strand.
GATCTAAGTGAGATGGCCAATGGCTCTATAGCTATTGGAAAAAGTAGTGGGGACATGGGGCACCCCTGTCTAGTGCCTCTGAAAAGAGGAAAGTATTTAGAGTAAATGGATTTTGTTTTGACAGAGGCAAGAGGGGAAGTGTAAAAGAGCTTTATCCATGAAACAAACTTATTACCAAATCCAAAACGTTGAAGTACATAAAAAAGGTAACCCCACTCCACTCTGTCAAAAGCCTTCTCCGCATCCAGACTAATCACAAATTCAGCTTCACAAGAATCTGTGGGGTTATAGAGCACATTAAATAACCGTCTAACATTGGAGAAGGCATATCTCCCCTTAATAAATCCAGTCTGGTCAGGACTGATCAAAGAAGGCAAGACAGTTTCTAGACGGAGGGCTAAAAGTTTGGCGAGAATTTTATAGTCTACATTTAAAAGAGAAATTGGGCGATAGGAGCCACAAGATAAAGGATCTTTATCCTTCTTCAGGATCAAAGAAATAGAAGCCTGTAACAGGGATGCTGGGAGAGTTTCAGTTTCAAATGAGTGCCTAAACATGTTCAGCAGGAGGGGAGCCAATTTAAGACTGAACTTTTTATAAAATTCGACAGGAAATCCATCCTGTCCTGGGCATTTTGAACCTTGCATAATATTAAGAGCACGTAGAACTTCTTCTACAGCCAAGGGCTCTTCCATTTTAAGACTATAAGTTTGGTCTAGTACAGGAAAAACAAGGTTATCACAGAAAGAGTCCAGAGACAAAATATCAAATGGACATTCAGACATGTATAATGACGAATAAAATTCTTGGAACTGGTTATTAATTATTTGTGGATCCGAAGAAATGCCATTGTGAGTTTGGATCTGTGGGATAAAATGTGTTGCTGACGCGTTACGAAGTTGGTGAGAAAGTAATTTACTGGCCTCGTCACCATATTCATATTGGGCGTGCTGCGACTTCAAAAGCATCTCCTCCACTTGTACTGATGCCAATCGGTCAAACTCTGCTTGTAAAGACAACCTAACATTGTATGCCTCGGGTGAAACAGCTTCTCGTTTTGATGGAAAGTTTCACCATAAACACGATGATGAGAGGATGATTGTGATCTGTTCCTGTGAAACCACAGAAAAAAACAGAATGATGAAGCAAACAGTGACGGATCACTTCTGCTTTCTGCCACAATGAGACTCTGCTGCCGGGCTTTGACTAGACACTCTGTCTGAAAGCTGCTCCTCTGGTAAAGTTTAAATAAATACACACTTTATTTACAGCAGCTTGGAAAAGTAGTCAGAACCCCTAAACTTCCAGATTTTGTCACTAACAAAAACATAAATAAATTTCAATGGAGTTTAATGTGAAAGAGCAACAAAGTAAAGTATGTAAAACCTTTAACTATTCTATGCAAGAAACCTAAAATGGAGGGTGCTTGGGTTCAATATCAATCCGGTGTGCGGCACCAATGATGACTACTTATATCTGTCTCCTCTCGTCCCTCTCGCGTCGACCAAGTTCCTCCAACTTCTCCAGAATTTCGTCCTCTCCGCTTTTCCCGATTTTCTTTCCCTCGAGTTTGTATTTTTTTTCACTTCTTGTCCGTTGTCTCACCCTCCGTTCTCCACCATAACGTTTCTCCTCTTCTTCTTCTTCTTCCCGCGTCCTCGACACTCAACCAATCACGAGCCACGCACCGGACGGACTGTCTCAGTGACCTATCGTCTTCTTTTTTATGGCGGTTGGCAAGCAATTTACTGATGTGCACTACCGCCATCTACTGGAATGGAGTGTGGATCGCGATGCTACATATATATTCTCCCCCACACCCCCAAAAAAGTAAATAAATAAAATTTATAACCTTTACAGTGACCTATAAAATGGCGAAGCCTAATAAAATACACAGTGCATCTTACGTCACACTAATATGTCTTTCAATTGCAATATTTGCATAAAATAACGCTCTTAGTTGATTTACAAAGTAGAGTTTTAATTACTAGGTAAGTAAATTACTTAATAGCCACCTTTACACTTTATATTATTTAAATATTAAAGTGAAGGAAAATACTAGTGTATTTCTTTGAATATGAAACCCATAGCTGTCACCAATGTTATGCATTAATAAACATTTACTTTTAATATATTTGGGTCTCGTTTTGAACTATGTAAGATTTCTTTTAACCTTAACAAACAGTCATTACATTAAACTTCAGGGCTACAAGTAGAAAGAAAATGTTTTCCAAGCTGCTGTAAACGAGCTGAGTTGTGTTGGATCAGCCTGTTATAAGGAATCGAAATGAATCCATTTTGATCCATTTGACGGCTAAACCTTCAATGAAATAAAAACAAAACAAAAAAACATGCATATTGAGCCTTTTTGAGTGAATACTTTGTTGAAGCACCTTTTGCTACAGTTCCAAGTGTCTTAAGAATTTTTTAGCAGTTTTACTTACGTATCTTATCTCTAGCAGGTTACAAAGAATATTATGTATTTTCTGCTCTTGTCTGCAGAAGCTCATCTGATGAAAAACCTCCTGATTATTTGAGGCTGAATCAGGACCAACATTCAGATTATCTCACCTCCAGCAGCGTTTCTGCTGCAGGAGGAAACATCCGTTTAGATTTATGATCATTTTTCATCTGTTTTGGATTCATGATTTGTTTTGATTAGATCAGTTTGTGTTTTAATTTTCTACATCAGTTTGTTCTTAGTTATTTCAGTCAGATCATGTTTACTGTTTTTTTCTTGTGTTTGTTAGATCAATGTTTTCTTCTCTTCCCTCTCAGTATTTAGTCCTGATCCATCGTTCCAGGAAACGCACTCATTCAACCTGACATTAATATTCTCTTTCATCTCTCCTCTCTGGTTTCTTCTGTTTTTTCAGTCGGTCTCTTGTTTCCTGACTTTCTGTACATTCATCAAAGTTTTTAAAAGTTGTTTTTGGATTTCTTTAATGAAAACTTTATTTCATCAACGACTTGTATTTTGGTCCAACTTCATCCACACACCATGACAACATTGAGTCTGAAACCAACTACTGATTATTGACAGGAAGGTGTTGCATCATATTCTGTAACCATCGTATTTTACTGGAGGAGACGCTTTTGAGTTTTTACACTTTAGCTGCACCTTGAAAGAGATCATCCTCTGCTAAAAACAGGTTTAGGCAGAGAAGTCATGGGAACAAACACAAAACACAAAAACAAAGAAAAACTCAGCAAACTTATCAGGAGAAGTTTTACCTGTGGCCTTTGACCTCTGCTTCTTCTTCTTCTTCTTCTGGTTGATGATTATCTCTCCATAAGTCACTTCTCCTGTTTTTACTGCTGAATAAACTCCAGCTGTTTCACTGCCTGATGAAAGATAAAGACACATTTATTTCTGTCCAAACTGCTGCATGTAAAGAACAAAGATCAGTCAACAGTGAAACCTGCTGAATTCTAATTATAGTCAATTACAATCAAACGTAAAGTAGAAAATTAGACACAAATAATTATTAGTTAAGTATTTTTTAGATTCAGTTTGCCTGGAAAAGCATTTGTTACATGCAGTGGTGGCTGCATGTAGGATTTCCCCCCATTTCAGGTTGAGCTCCAGCAGGTTAAGCAGGTCCAGCTGGTTTCACTCTGCCTCTTGATTAAGTATAAAACCAGCTGGGAAACTGATTTTCAGGGCCTCTTGACCAACTGGGCAGCATGTGAGCTGCAGCTTTGTGGTGCTGTGATGGAGGATTTGTTGTTTGCTAGAAACCCTGGTTTTTGTTGTTACTCTTCTTTCTTTTCTTTTAGGTTTCTTCAGGTTAACTTAGAAAGTGAGCTATTATTGCTACTAAACTATAAAAAATTAACTGTTAGGGATGCTCAAAATTGAAAAACTGGTCTTCTGGTTTGTCATGCGGACAGGATACACGTAGCAACGGACTGCTTCGGACAAATCTGGCCTCTTAACTAATTTCACCCCACAAAGCAAATTTTACGCCACTCATCAATGCAACAACATCTTGGCAAGTGTTTTCGATTATTTACACGCTAGTGATGGCGCGAAAGGAAGTAAGAAGGACGACGCTAGTTTAAGGCTAGCTAGATGCTATCACCGCACTACTTCAGCAGCATGGTGAGGATCTGAAATCTGAGTTCAAATCTTCTGCCAACATGGTGACCTCCAAGCTAGACCAGGTGCTGCAAGTCCTGGAGGAACAGACAGAGCGAGTGTCCTCCTCAAAGCTCTCAACAGAGGATCTGGGTCAGCGAGTGGCTGGCCTCGAAGACTCATGTGCTGATCTCCGTGAAAACAACGCTAAGCTAAAAGATAAAGTGACTGACTGGAGAGCCGCAGCAGACGGCGGAACATTCGCATCCTTGGTCTGCCCGAAGACACTGAAAGGAGAAAACCAACCTTGCAGAGAAGGTTGGTTTTCCCCAACCTTCTCTGCAAGTTATTTGGGAAAGAGGTGCTCCCATCTCCACCAGAGCTCAATAGAGCTCACCGTTCTCTGGCAGCGAAACGGCCCGCAGGACGTCTTCTCCACCCGGTGATCCTTCGTCTGCATCGATACCTGACCAAAGATCTCATCATTCAGGAAGAGAGGGAAGCTCGACTACAAAGGTGCGTCTCTTCGTATTGTGGAGGACTACAGTCCAGACGTCTTGGCCCAGCGTGCAGAGTATAGGGACACCATGCGGGGCTTGAAATCGGCTCTTCTCTTCCCAGCCCATCTTCGCATTGCGCAATCCAGCGGGGCCAAAACATTTTTAAGTTTGGTGGAAGAGGCTCAACAGTTCATCAAGAGGCTTCCAAAACCACAGGAAGACCAATAAAGGAGCAACAATCTACCGAGGGCTTTCTCCAGAAACACAGGCGGGCTGATTTTCCTCAGGGCGCAGTAGGTACTATAAATATATAACACTTTTAACCAATGGACTTATCCTTTTGGTTGGTATTGGACTTTATGAATGGAAGGGCAGCTCTATTAATACCTGTTTGTTCTTCCCAACAGTGTCTTGAGCCTCTCTCCATGCTATTTTTTGTGGTTGCTTTAAATTTTATTACATTACTATTTTCCTATGGTGATCATGGAGGCCAGTAAAGCGTGTCTCAAAATCTAGATCAATGTGGGGGGTCTATACCTACTCCAAGGTGTAGACCTACTAAGGTCACGGCCAGGGGTCCCACAGGGTACTGTAACCTTTCTTTACCTCTTTTGTTTCAATCTCTGCCTGCCACACTGCTATTGTACTTATCAAAGTAAGGTAGCACACAAACTCTGAAATCATGAGTCGGCATTTAAATTTTTTAAGTTGGAATGTCAAAGGTTTAAACCACCCAGTGAAGAGAAGGAAGGTTTTTTCCCATATTAAACGTTTTAATACAGATGTGGCGTTCCTGCAGGAGACTCACATCAGAAGCTTGGACGGGGGTCGTCTCCTGGCTTGCTGGAAGGGACAATGTTTTCACTCCCATTTCCAGGTTAAGGCACGAGGAGTTTCTATACTGATCAGCCAGAATACTCCGTTTGAGGCTGATAATGTGGTGGCTGACAAACACGGCAGGTTTATTATTGTAAGTGGGAAACTGCACGGCACTCTGGTCACCTTGGTCAATGTTTATGCTCCTAATACAGATGATGAGAATTTTTTTTAAACAACTATTCTCTTTCCTACCTGACCTCAATAAATATTCACTGGTCCTGGGGGGGGATTTCTACTGCTGGTTGGACCCAACTTTGGACTCATCCCTAAAAAGTAATGCCATAAGCAAATCTGCATCAGTCATCCAAACCTTTCTATCTGAGGACGGGTTGTGTGATGTGTGGCGTACTTTAAATCCTGACAAGAGGGAGTACTCGTACTTTTCACATGTACACAAAACTTATTCAAGAATCAGTTATTTTATTAAAGATGTTAAATGGCTGCAGCAGATCCGATCCTGTGACTATCATAGCACAGTTATCTCAGACCACGCCCCACTCACTCTGGACCATGGCGTTTCAATTCAACCCTACTGTCTGATGAAAACTTTGTAAAGTTTATTCAGGATGAGATACGTTTCTTTTTTGCCACTAACTCCTCCCATGAGACCTCCAGCCTTGTGGTATGGGATGCTTTTAAGGCCTACATTAGAGGCCAGATTATTGCCTACTCAGCCAAAATTAAAAAACCGTCCACCAATGAACAGAACAACCTAATTCAACCAGTCAAAGAGGTTGATGTAAAATATGCTATGAATCAGTGTCCTGAACTGTTTAAAAGACGTGTTGAACTTAAAACAAGGCTTGACCTCTTGACAACAAACTCAGCTGAACGCCTGCTTTTACACAGCAAATCCAAATTTTATGTGCATGGCGACAAACCTGATAAACTATTAGCGACCATGCCCATATGTACTGGTCCATATGCACTGGTCCATATGCACTGGTCCGTATGTACTGGTCCGTATGTACTGGTCCTGCCCCGCTTTGGGTCAGTTCCTGAGAGATGTTTTCCGTACAATGTCCAGGTTGGCCGGAGTTTCATGGGATTTTTTTGTAAGACACCAGCAGGCAGCAAAATTATGGTTCCAGACAGAATTCCAGTAATGAAGTGGCCAGCACAATATCTGGACCTTAATTTCATATAAAACCTGTGGGCTGATAAAAAATGATGTTCATGAGGGAAAACCAAGAAATACAGAGGAACTGGGGAACATGGTTCAGTTGTCCTGGGCTGCAGAACCTGCTGACCGGCGCCAGAAGTTGGTCAACTCCATGGACCACAGATGTGAAGCAGTTATCAGAAACCGGGGTTATGCAACGAAATATTAGTTTATGATTCTCAGGAGAGATGAATCTTTCAGCATTTCTTAGTTTATATAGTTTATTTTTGAGTTTGTAATGAAAGATGTCAACAATGTGATTTTTGAACATTGTATTATTGTAACATTCAAATACTTTCTCCACTTTAGTGCTTTGAAAAACAATGTGCAATGTCCCCAATGCATTTGTGTTCATTAAAATACAATTTATTTGAAGAATTTTGACGTTTACTCACCATTTTACTGCTATTATTATGAACATAACTGTAGCTCCTAAATTTTGACGGGTTGTGAATAAGACTGTCATGACACTGTCATAAACATGAGTAGGTCTTCATGAATATTTATGACTGTTGTCATATAGTGTAATTCAGTAAATCATGACACTTAATACAAGATTCACATTATTCAAAATGTCTTTGTTATGAAAACTTGACATTAACCAAGAAGTCATGATCTGACATGAATTTGTTATAAAAGTATTACTGATTAAACTTTAGCTTTAATAACATAAAGCTACATCCTTTGTAAGTGCAGCAAGCCTCACTAGTCCAGCCCCTTAAAGCTCTGTCAAACACGAAATGTTTCTTTTTAAAAAACGGGTCTTGAATCCGACGGTCATCTTTAGGTCTCTACTGAACTTTAAAGAAAATAAAAATAACAAACAGATTCACAACAAATAGAAAGTGAAAAGACTGTGTTTCTCTCAAGGTGCCAGACTTCTACAATAAGCAAATACTTTTTTCTTTCATAAACCAATCAGACAATATCCAATCAAAAGGCACCACGTCAGAAGCTTAACGATACAATTACAGATGCTTATTTTTTTCAAATAGCAGCATAAGAAATTAAACTCACATAAACACAAAATAACATTTTGTTTTAAGCTCCAAAAATGTATATTTGGCTCCTACATCATTTTTAAAGTTTAATCAGTAATACTTTATTACACCTAAAAGATTTGTCTCTTCTCTGTAATTTCTTCTGTCATAAATTCTTATAAAAATGTAGAATATTAATGTTAGTTTTCTTGTTTCACTTGCTGCTGTTCAGCTCAGATGTTTGGATGCTGTTTGCTGTTGCATTTTGGGACAGCTTCAGGACTTTTAGATGTGTGACGGCTGACCCTGCTGTCACACAGAATTGGTAATGGTTTTCTGTTTTTCTTTAATGTTACTTTACATATTAATTAGTGTTTAGTTTAGATTTATCTTTGAAATTATTTTTATTAGTCTGACTTTTTAAGTTAACTATTTGAAGTGCACACATTTAGTTAACTTTATTTGTCAGTTCTTTGTATTTTTTGTTAAAGACAACCATTTAATTTCTTCCTTTTGAGTTATTAGTTTCCTTTGGACCTGCCCCTGGAAATTACAGATGAGCTCCAGCTGACTGAGGTCCACGGATGTCAAACTCCCTCAGCGGGCCGGTCCATTTGTTTACCAGGGGAAGGGGATATTTGGTTTATAGTTTATTTTGACCATTTATTTAATGTTTCTTCTTTTTGAAAGTTAGTTTAAATTTGATATTTATTTAATTTACAGATTTAATAATAATCTCACCAGTATTTATTAGGTTCTTGTGTGTTTAGTGGTCTGATCAGCCACTATTTAAGTTTCCCTCATGTCTTGTTTGTTAGGTCAGTTTGTGCTTCAGTTTCTTTTGTTATCACTTGAGATTCTTTTGTTATGTTGACCTCAGTTTTTGGGCCCAATTTGTCATTTTTGAATTATTTTGGACATTTTTTGTAATAAATTAAGATTATTTTTGGAAATTATTTTGGCTTTCTATGCCAAAATAATAATTTGTCTGGTCTATGCAAAACCCTCACAAGATGTCATGAAAAGTTTTTGTGAATGAATTTTGCTTTACATATTTTAACCTGTAACTCCTTTGTGCTTTTATTAAATGTAGATTCCCACAGAATGTAACGACTGTTGCAACAGTTTGTTTTAATCATATGCAGTGACTTAATAAATAATGAAGTATTTTTGGATTGAATTGACGATTTATATTCATTACTGCTAACAGAGACCAATGAGAAGCAGAATGTTCACATTTACATATGCTGAAGGCATTTCATGTTTTTCTAAACTGAATAGTTGAATTAAAGTTTCTTTATGATCATATTCATTACAGGAACAGAGAAGTCTTTGCTTCATCCTCTTTTCTGTTAAAAACATTAAAAAATCAACAGAACCATGTGGTTTCAGAAAGAAGAACAGGAAACTTTCTGCAAAAGAAGAAGTTTTACCTCTGGCCTTCGACTTCGGCTTCTTCTCGTTGTTGATGATTATCTCTCCATAAGTCACTTCTCCTGTTTTTACTGCTGAATAAACTCTAGCTGCTTCACTGCCTGATGAAAAACACAAACATCTCATTTTTTTCTGTCCAAGCTGCTGCCTGCATGTAAAGAAATTACATTAGTCAACCCTACAGAAAAACCAACCTGCTGAAGTCCAGATATAATCAGTATTACAGCAGCAAATGTAAAATAAGAGGTAGAAAATGAGATACTTTGAACTATTAGTGGATTGTTTCTTAGAGTCAGTTTGTCTGTAAAGAAGGAAACAGTTGTTATAGTAGAATTTACATTTTAAACATTTGGCATTTCTTTTTAAAGACAATAATCCTGAACAGAGCAGCAGCTGGTATCTAACAGTGTTCATGTATTTTATTTGTTTTCTACAGTCTAACATGTTCAGCTTCTCATTAAGCTGAATAACAGAAACAGGAAACTGTTAGTAAAGTTAACTGTCAGTTAACATAAAAACCAGGCAGCTCCTACAGACTAGCGGCAGCAAATGGAACACCATCCATCTTCTAACATGTAAACACCTTGTCTGCATGTTGTTTACTTGTTTTTTATGACATAAATGGAGGTTTGTGTTTGTTATTCATTATTGGCTTAGTTGTTAGTTTTTATTTTAATATGTTTCTTTATATCCCAGACTGCGTCCGTCTTTGCTCCAGTCCACTGAGCCTTTCACTGGTTCAGTCTCCTGAAAGACGGGTTTATAGTTGATGCATTGAACAGAGTCATTCTGATCACATCATTGGAGCACAAAAGGAGCACAAAAGGATATCAACAATGTGAAGGCATGCCTCAAAGTGCTTAACGAATGCGGGGATAAAATTCCCAGATTTGTGTCCTATTACTTGGACGAGTTGCCTCCTGTGACTTTTTCCAACATGGATGTCTGCGGCTTGCTACGCAAAATGGAACAGCTCCACGTTTCAGTATCTGCCATGAAGCAAACACTTCAAACTCAGGCTGAAGTAAGTGAAGGTCTTCACGATGTGATGACGGATCTGCGAAGCCGGGTGTCTGCTCTAGAACAACATACCGATCAAGGATGCGGAATCCGATCGGTACCGTTGAAGAAAATGGGTAGGGCGCACATGGATCTGAACACCGCCCTGGATATGGAACGCCGTCTTCAAGATCTGGAGGGGGATTCGCTATCAATTGCAAAGGAAGATACTCCAGCGTTGTGTACCGGAGAATCTACGCCATCTCCGGGATCTCCGAAGTGGAGCCAGGTCGTGAAACGGCACCATCGACAGCCCAAAGATCCCTCGGTGAAGACGACGACTCGCTCTGGCCCTTCACTGGGACGCAGGAAAGCTGGACAGACCATTGTTGGTACTGGAGCCGCAGGGAACATCAAAATGGTGAAAACCAAACTGGTGAGTGTTTTTGCCTCTAAATTTTCACCTGACCTGGATGCGGAAACACTATGTGCTTATCTTAAAGCCAAACTTGGGCAAAATGTGACATGCCAGAGACTCACTACTGCTAATACTCGGTACGCCTCATTCAAGGTTTCTGCCGAATGTAGTGAGGTGGCTGTCATGTACAACCCAGAGCTTTGGCCTGAGGGAACCATTGTGAGAAGGTTTTATGAGCCGTGCAAAACCATTATTGGCGCAAATGCTGCCCTTTCTTCCATGGACAAATGCGCGCCTACTGCTGGGGTGAGCACAAAGTCATAAAAGAAAAAAAAAAAAAAAAAAAAAAAAAGGACATTAAAGTCATCTCTTACAACTGTCGTGGCCTGCGCTTAGGGCAGAGTGCAGACGATAAAGCTCGCCGTTTGGTTGTCGACCAGTTGTTGCTACATTGCGACATCTTGTGCTTGCAAGAAACTTTTTTAGCCAAACAGGATTTAAAAGGTCTAAACTCTATCAATGATAGTTTCCTGGGTGCTGGAGAATCTACTACTGACTTCAGTTTGGGAATTAAAAGAGGAAGGATACCAGGAGGGGTGGCTATATTATGGAAAAAAGCCTGGACTCAGTGATAAATGTCATGAGTTTAGGTGTGGACTGGTGTATTGCAGTACACGTGAAACAGCTTGACAAAGAGTTTATTATTTTAAATGTCTATGCTCCATATGAATGTCATCATAACGAAGAAGAATACCTTAGTAAACTTGCTTATATTAGCTCTTTTATGCAAAATGAGAAGTCAAAAAGTATCTATGTTATGGGGGACATGAATGCAGACATCTCAGATAAAAACTCGCTGTTTGCTAAACACCTGATTCATTTTTGTACAGATTTTAATTTAATATTGTCAAGTAAAGAACTTTTGCCAGCTGCAAGTTACACTTATATAAGTGAAGCCTGGCATACTACATCTTGGTTGGACCATTGTATTACTACAGCAGATGCTCATGCTGCTTTGATATATATTAATATCTTATATAATGTGTCCACTGTTGATCACATCCCTTTCGAGGTATCAATTAGATTTGATCATATACCTGCAACTGTAAATAAGAACAGTATTCAAAAACAGATGCAAATAGACTGGTCTTCTTTATCTAATAAACAAAGAGCCTGTTACTATGCCCAAACTGATCAACTGTTATCTTCCATTAACTTACCAAGAGAGGCAGTTACTTGCACAGACTGTAACTGCTCTAAAATTGAACATAGGATCAATATAACTAGCTTATATTTTGACATAATTGAAGCGCTTATGGGAGCCAGTCTGCCTTATAATAAGAGTAATGTAAAGATTAAAAATAGACCAGGGTGGAACACATATGTGTCTAAATTCCACCATGAAGCCCGCGAAGCTACTACATCTTGGGCTCTAGCAGGTAAACCTAGACAGGGCCCTATATTTGAGCAGAAAAAGCTGTCCACTTCAAAATACAAATATGCACTACGTTTCATTAAACAGAATGAGCAAACCATGAGGGCTGATTCCTTGGCAAAAAAGTTTTTAGGAAAGGATACAAAAACCTTTTGGAAAGAGGTCAAAACTATCAATAACAATAAATCCTCTCTCCCTTACACTATTGATGGTGTTTCTGGGGTGAATATGATTGTAGATTTTTGGCAACACCACTACAGCAAGTTATTCACCTGTGTACAGAGTGAACCCTTCCAGGTTGACAAAGTTAGCACTGTAGAAACTATCAAAACACACGAGGTCTATCATGCAATTAAAGAACTGTCTGTAAATAAATCTATAGGAATGGATCTTATTTCAGCTGAACATCTCAAATTTGCCAGTTCAAGAGTTGTCCCTCTGCTTGCCTTGTGTTTCACTGGTTTTATTATGCCTGGTTTTATTCCTGAATCCTTGATGAAGGTTCTTTTACTTCCTGTGATTAAAAACAAAGCTGGTAAAATTGGCAGCTCTGATAATTACAGACCTATAGCCCTAGCTAATACACTGTCTAAAGTCTTTGAACTAATTCTTCTGCCAAAATTTGCAAAGATAGTAATGTCTACTGAAAATCAATTTGGGTTCAAGCCCAAACATGGCACTGATATGTGTATATATGGCCTAAAAGAATTACTGAAAAATTATAACAGCAAAAATTCTACAGTTTTTCTGTGTTTTTTAGACGCCACCAAGGCTTTTGATCGTGTTAATCATAGAAAACTATTTTTAAAATTGTGCCAAGTTGGTGTACCTAAGGATATAGTAAGATGTCTGTCCTACTGGTGTGCTAATCAAACTATGCAGGTGAAATGGGACAACTGTATCTCTGCATCCTTTCATGTCAGCAATGGAGTCAGACAAGGAAGCATTTTATCTCCTATTTTGTTTAACTTTTATATGAATGATCTTTCTAAGCAGCTAAACCTGTGTAGAACCGGCTGCATGGTTGGTGATACTATTATTAATCATTTAATGTATGCTGATGACCTAGTGGTTTTTAGCCCAAGTTCAGCTGGTCTTCAGGAGCTGCTTAATGTCTGTTCAGCATATGGTGAGTTACATGATGTTAAGTTCAATCCTTCAAAAAGCACCATCTTGATCTGTCGCACTAAGGAGGACAAAAATATACTATTTCCAAATTTCAAACTGTCTGGGTCTTTATTGAAAGTCTCAACTGAAGTGAAATATCTTGGTCATATGTTGACAGATTGTCTGTCTGATGATGAGGACATTTACCGTCAGGTTCGAATGTTATACGCTCAAGCAAATATTCTTGTCCGTAAATTTGGATTCTGTTCGGATGAAGTGAAGATGAACTTGTTTAGATCATATTGTACATCACTGTATACTGCACATTTGTGGTGCAATTTAAAAAAAGCCAGTCTTCAAAAATTGAAGGTGGCTTACAATGATGCACTTAGACTTTTGTTAAATAAACCCAGATGGTCCAGTGCCAGTGAACTGTTTGTATCTGCCCGAGTCAGCACTTTGATGGCTGTCTTGAGAAAACTTATGTATAGATTTATTTGTCGCTTAAATGAGTCTAATAATAAAATTATACTACTGTTGGCAAATGTTAAATATAGTGCAATAAAGTACTCATCTGTACTCTGGAGACATTGGTATGATTGCCTTTTGTAAGGCTAGAAGTCATGTGTTTGTATTGTTTATTTTTTTGTACTTTTTATTCTTTTATTGTCTTTGTTTTCTCTTTGTATGTAATCTGGACTCTGAGTCTGTAATAAAAATCAATCAATTAATCATTGGCACCTTTTCACATTGGCTGCCTCACACGCTGTCACAGCTGCATCTCTGGAGTTTAACTCAACATGGATTTTTTACTCAAAACTGACCATTTGGAAGGCCTCCTGATCAACAGTCTCCAAATATAATTACTTGTTTCTTCAGACTCTAAAAAATAACATGAACTGAATCTAAAATGGAGGAAATCCTCATTAGGAAACATTTTCTGATCAATCTGAAAATCTAACAGAAACAAAAACACATGAACATCATCACCATTTCCTGTTCCTGGTTTGGTTTTCTTCTGTTTACTCTGGAACGTCCTGATGTTTCTGGAAGTGATGTCATCCTCTCCTCTTCCTCCTTCATCACCTGAAATGAATCCAAAGTTACCAGGAAGTTTTTCAGGAAGATCTGAAAAGTTTCAATGAATGAAATCAAGAGATTTAACCAAGAGGTTTGTCTCACCTTTAGGTTTGTTATGAACTCGTCGTTTCACCAGTAAAACCAGAACAACCAGCAACAGCAGGAAAACCAAACCACAACCAGATGCAACAAGAAGCTCCATTAAGGGAAAACTGGAGGAAGAACCTGGACCAGGTGGGACTGTAGAGACAGAGATGTTGGTGGGTTTCTCTAGAAAGAAGAAGCTGCTAAATAACCGTCTGCAGTAAACATCAAGACTCAGAGCTGAAGGAGAAGCTGCTCACCTGAGGAAGAGGAGGAGGAGGAAGGTGGAGAGGTGGTTGGAGGTTTCTCTAGAATAAAGAGGTTTGATTAAATATATCACCAGATTGTGGATTCTCAGACATTATCAATGAGATTCACTGTTAGAAGATGACCTCTGACCTTTGACAGAGATCCTGCTGGATGGAGACTCTCCATGATCTCTGATGTTACATTTATAGAGGCCTTCATCAGAGCTGGAAACATGGAGGAGGGTCATGTGACCTGATGATCCATCACCAATGAAGGAGCCATCTTTATAGAAAGCAGCTGGGAGGTTGTGGGTTGGATTCCTTGCTCTGCAGCTCAGAGTGACGTCATCTCCCTCCATCACAGGGAGGACAGGACTCTGCAGGATCACTGATCCACCTCAACACAGAGACAAACTACAGCATTTCATCCATTTCCACACAGCTTCAGCAACACTAACTCCACAGTCTGATCTTACCAGAGACAGAGAGCTGGATGCTGCTGCTGCTGCTGCTGCTGCTGCTGCTGCTGCTGCTGCTGCTGCTGCTGCTGGAGGATCCAGACCTGGACTCACACCAGTACACACCAGTGTCTGATGGATACAGGAAGTTGATGCTGCAGGGAGAACTACCTGGATTACCAAATTCATCTCCACATCTCTTCCTGGTTCCTCCGGTTGTGTTTCTCCTCACAATCCATCCATCAGATCTGTTTTCATCCTCACAGATCAGAGTCACTGATTCATCCTTAAAGAACTGAGATCTGCTGGGATTCACAGTCAGATGAACTGGGAGAACTGGAAAGATTCAATGATTATGATTTCAGTTGTTAATAATAATAACTAACATTATATTCAGTAATTATCCAGATGAACATGTTTCCACTATTTTAATTCAGATGTAACCTTTAATCCAAACTACATCTCTGAATATTTCAAATGGTTTTAATGTAACATAAATTCACCAACCTGGATCTGTTGAGCAGCTCAGCAACAAGATCAGAACTAGAGAGAAATAAAAAGATGTTTAGTAGAAATTAAAGCTGTGAAACTGAAATTCAGACGATTTTTATGTTTCATAGCTTGACTTTAGTTTTGACCTGCTTTTATTTCTAACATTATAACTGATTGTTTTGTTCAGTTGTGTTTTTCAAACAGCTCTGATTCACTAAATTCATCTGCTGGCCCTTTATTAGACCACAGATCAGTTTTATCCACAGAAACATAAAGTCCCTCAGTAATTCTAGTATCAGATGATGATCTAGTAAAATGTTTCCAGTGTCAGTCAGACAGAGAGAAATGCTGATCCAGCAGAAAGACAGTAAAAGTGCTCTACTTACAGATCAGACAGTGAGATGTGCCTTCCATTGTTCTTCTCAGTGATCTGACCATGTTTCACTGAAGCTGAGAGCCTGAAGCTGAGCCCGCCTACTTCCTGCTGCTGGTCCGTCTGCTGCTCTACGGAGACGCTGAGAGAGGAGGGGCTGCACTTACTGACACTTTATCACTCAGGGTTGATCAATAACGTTGGTTCAAAGTGTCCTGATGAACAAGGAGGAAATGAACCACTGTTTGTATTAAAATGTCAGATTAATATTTATTAAATTAAAACACTGAATGAATCTGGACCAGAGGAACATGGAGGAGCTTCAGCTGACAGAGAGAGGAAGACGATGGAGAAGGTCATGGATGTGATGAAGAAGAAAATGCTGAAGGCTGATGATGCAGTAGAGATGAGGGAAGAGACGCAGATAGGCGCCCTCTAGTGGTAGCAACTGGAAGAAGATTTTAATTGGAAATCTTTTTCTAATAATTATTATAATGATGATAAACCTTCTGGTGTGGTTCCACTCAGGACCACAGAACCCACAGCAACTTACTGGTTTCTCATTGGTTTGTTTTTGCCTTTTTCTCAAACAAGTTTCTAAAAAAACACAATTTCTCATCTTGGACTCACTGATAACTGAAATATGTACATTGTGAATGTTTTTATTATAGTTGATAATGTTGCTTCTCATGTCTCCTTTATTTCTTTTTCCTGTAATTGATAGAGATGTAAATATATTATTTATGGTAACAATAAAAACCAGAACTGGCCTCCATAGCATAGAGCAGCAGTTAGAAACCGCAGTGAAGTTAGTTTCAGGTTGGATAGTTGATATTCGCTCCGTGGAGTGCGCGGTGTTTAGCTCAAGGTTGATCCGATTTTTGAAGGCTAAAGTCGGCCAGCCGTTCTCCACCACATCCTCCTCACCCAAGTCTAGAGGTGATGAACCAGATGAAGATCAGCCCAAAGACCCTATATGAACAGGACAATCAATAGATACAGTGTTCCCTCGGCTGGATGCAGGTCACCCGGGCCCCACTCTGGAACCCAACCTGGAGGTGGGGCACCTTGGGAAGCACCTGGTGCTCGGGCTTTAACCCATGGAGTTGACCTGGCTCAGCCCAATGTGGAGATGTGGGCTCACCTCCCATGTGGGATGAGCCAAAAGGACTGGGTGCAATGTGAGATGTTGGAAGGCTGAGGGCAGGACCCTTGGTAATCTGACCCTGGGCTGCAGGAGGTTTCTCATCGGGCCTGGAGTCTCACCTCTCTGAGCTGGTGTGAAGTTGAGAGGATCCAACTAGAAAAAGTCTTATCTCATCTCATGGCTCAAGATGAGAGCCATGGATAATGGAACACTAATTAATAATCTGATATGTAGCGATAAAATGTAATGTTTCACCTGTTGGCTGTGTTCCTATGACTTTGTATTTTTGTGTTTTTATGGTGTTGTCATGAAATGTGGGGTGTGGTGGTGAGGCAGATGCCATAGACACAGGTTGAAGTGGATGAAATAAAGATTTAATTAAAAATATCCAGAATAAACACAGTCCAATCCAGAATACCGGGCAGCACGGCCGAGCTGCCCGGCTAATGACCTCTGATAGGGCATTAGTAGGTTCTGTGACTCCCTCCAGCACGGTGCCGTCCACCTGCTCAGCATCTTCTGCGTCTGTCTCACTGCCTGCTCCCAAAGGTAGGTCAGATACCCACACTCTTGTTCTAAACTCTGCTGAGTCAGAAATAACATCACTGATTGCTGACTTCTCAACACTGAGGTCAAGGGAACTTGATGTTGGAGACAGAACAACCTCCTCCTGGTCATCCTGAGGCAAAGGCAGAAAGTTTATCGACATTATCAGATTGCGGTGGACCACTTTTACTTGACCTGTAGTGGGGTTCTGGAACCTGAAGGTGTGATTCTCATCATCCTTTCCAACCACCACATACACTGTGCTGTCCCAGTGGTCAGCAAGCTTCCTTTTTCCACGTTCTCCTTTGTTGGCCAGCAGCACTCTGTCGTTCACTTCCACTGGTACACCACGTACTCTACGGTTGTATAGCTCGGTGTGACGCTGGAGCTGCTTAGCTGCAGTTGACTGGGCTATGGCCATAGCTTCTCTCATGTCTTTTCGCAGGGATTCAACGTATCGATCATAGTCCACCACCTCCGGATCACTGAGCACTGAACCAAAGATGACATCCACTGGAAGACGTGGCACCCTCCCGAACATGAGCAGAAACGGTGCATATCCTGTCGTCTCATGCACTGTACAATTGTAGGCGAATGTCAGAGATTTCAGGGCCTCAGGCCAACGATGTTTAGCTCTTGGTGGCAGTGCTCGAATCATGTTGCCCAAAGTCCGGTTCATTCTCTCACACGAGCCATTCCCCATAGGGTGATAAGGCGTAGTGTGGGACTTTTGCACGCCCGCCACATACAGCAACTCTGCAATGAGCGAACTCTCAAAACTGGCCCCCTGGTCGGAATGTAGTCGCTTGGGAAACCCATAGATACAGAAATAGTTGTTCCACAGCTGGTGTGCGACAGCTTTAGCTGACTGATTGGGGCACAAGAAAGTGTGTGCCATCTTTGTGAAGTGGTCAGTAGCCACTAGCACATTCAGTGAATTGTTTGAACAATCCTCAGCAGTCCAGAAATCAATACTGACAAGTTCCAGAGGTTCAGAGGTCCTTATGTTTTTCAAAGGAGCTCTGGCTTCCAGCTCTGGTGACTTGCTGACAACACACCGTCTGCAGTGTTGTACATACTCAGTAACATCATGCACTAGGCCAATCCAATAAAACCTCTGTCTTGTCAGGTACAGGGTCCGTTGCTGACCCTGGTGACCAGCCTCATCGTGAACACCTTGTAAGACCTTCTGGCGCAGTGAGCGGGGGACAATATAAAGGTAGGACTTTTTCTTTGTGACAGGGTTTTTAGCTACCCGGTACAGAACTCCATCTCTCAATGTAAGCTTTTCCCAGCCTTTCAAAAGCTTGAGGACATCTGATGACTCCTTGACACGTTCCCTCCTGGAAGGTCTCCACTTTCTCTCCACAAAGAAGATCACCCTACTTAGAACTGGGTCATTTCTCTGCCTCTCCTGCAACACTTCAAGTGAGAGCACCTCAAAGTTGACCTTTGGTGTTGTTAGAACAGTCTGTGAGAACTGTGGCAGGAGAAGAGCATGTGGACACACCACAGGACCACTTTCACTGCATCCCTGGAGTACAGCAGCAACCTCCAGTGATGATACTGCTCCCGTCTTAACAACAGCCACACCCTGAGATAGCTGTAGGACAGACTCAGGTACTTCAGGTGGGTTGGCTGAACAGCGAAACACCTCCTGGATCCCATTAGCACCAACCCCTGCAGCCTCTGCCAGCAGCTTGTCATAAGGCACTCTTGTCAAATGGTGAGACGTACTAGACTGTACGAAGCGCTCTCTGCTAAGGGTGTCAGCCACCACATTCTTTGATCCAGGGATGTACTTGATGTCGAACTGGAATGGCGCCAACCTAGCGATCCACCTCTGCTCACACGCATCCAGCCGAGCCTTGGACAAGATGTAGGTTAGTGGATTATTGTCCGTCCACACGGTGAATTGGTGACCTCTCAACCAATGATGGAACTTGTCACACACCGCCCATTTTAAGGCGAAGAATTCCAGTCGGTGCGCTGGATATTTAGATTGGGCATAACTTAGCGATTTGCTTGCAAAAGCAATCGGTCTGGCTGTTGAACCACCAGCAGGCACTTGTGACAGGACTGCACCAAGTCCATCGGTGGAAGCATCCACAGACAGGAGAAAAGGCTCACTGAAGTTCGGGTGGGCTAACACCACACGATCTAGCAAAGCCTGCTTCAGTTGAAGGAAAGCCTGCTGACAATCTGCCCTCCAATCCTCAGCACAGAGCTGTTTGCGGATTTGGCGGCGTTTTCGTCCACCTCCACGCGGACCTTTAGCGCATGAGATCAGCCGAAACAATGGTTTGGCCATAGCCGAACACCCCTCAATAAACTGCTGGTAGTAGACTACCATGCCAAGGAAGGAGCGGATCTTCCTCTGTGAGGGAATATTTGTGCCAACCTCCATAAGATCTGACTCAGTAATGTCGGCTATAGCAGTCACTTTATCAGGGTCAGACTGGATCCCATCTATGCTGATGATATGACCGAGAAACTTCACTGACCTCCTCAGAAAGTGGCATTTCTTTGGAGCGAGCTTGAGGTTATGGTTCTGGAGTCTCTGGAAGACCATGTGCAGACGCTCAAGCGCTAGGTCTTCTGTTGGAGCAAACACCAGGACATCATCCAGATAGCACAACAAGCTCATGAAGTTCTGGTCACCGAAGATATTTAGCATCATTCTCATGAATGTCGCTGGACTATTACATAGTCCCTGAGGCATCCGATTATACTCGTACAATCCAAACGGCGATGTAAAGGCAGTGTATTTTCGGTCAGCCTCATGCACTTCCACATTGTAATAGCCGGAGGTCAAATCCATAGTTGAGAAAAAGGCATTGCCCCCCAAGGCTGCTAGAGCATCAGCTGGATGAGGGAGTGGGTGTGCATCCTTGACAGTGCGTGCATTGATCCATCGAAAATCATTACAGATCCGTAAGTCACCCGACTTCTTCCACACGATTACCAGTGGAGATGCAAACTCACTGCTAGACTTTCGTATGATTTCACGCTCCTCCATCTTATCCAGTGCCTCTCTCAATTTTTCATACTGGATTGGTGGTATGCGCCGACATGGCAATCTGAATGGTTTCTCATCCATGACTCTGATGCGATGTAGAAAACCAGTGGCTTTACCACAAAACAGTTTGTCCCTTGAGAAGATCGACTGGTATTGAACAGTGAGCTCAGCCAGTTTAGCTTTATATTCCGGGGCAATGTCACATGACTCAATGTCTACATCCGAAAGTCCCAGTTCTCTTAGCATTGCCTGAGGGGTGTCAACTGTGCACGGTGTCACAAGGTGAGGATTATCTGGCAAGGTGGAGTCCTCTGAGACGAAGCTGTGTCTCGTACTGTCATCCAGCGGCACTTGTATGTGTTGATGAACGCCAAGTTGGGAATCAGCAAACATCTCCACTGAACAACAAGTACACACATCAGCCAACTTAGCATTACGTCTCAAGGTAACCGGCTTGTCTGATGGATTAATGACCTTTAATGGGAGCCACCCATCTGCTCTTAGAATTGACACCGACCTCCCCACTAAGACTGTTCTTGGTTTGGATCTTGCTGTTGTTGGCTCCACCACAACAATACATCCAGCCAACAGATCATTCACTTGAGGCAACTTGCCCCAAATCAGATGCTCTGTCATAGGTTCAAGAGTAACAGCTCGCTTGATTTTGACAGTTCCAACTGCATTATGGACGTCTTCATCAGCAGCTTCCACCCTTGCCAACAAGCCTAGCATTTTCTGCTCTGCTTCACTTCTGTCACAGAGTGCTGTGGGGCCCTGGTCTTGGAGATCTTGCCTCAACTTAAACCTGTTAATGATGTATCTCAACAGGTTACTGCCTACAACCAGTTCTTCATTCTGGTTCTCAACAATCAGTGTCGGGACAATCACTTTGCAGTCATAAAGACTCATCTCCAGATCACACATACCAGAAGGTAAAGTCCTGGACCCCCCGCACCCAATCAACACAGTGGTTGTCGGCTCAAGGTTGAGGCTCCTTAAAACATCCCTATGTAACAGCTGAGGTATTACTTTAGAGCTCAGTGTGCACACCATCGACCCACTATCCAGCAAGGCTCTGACTGTAACCACTCCCCCCAGTGTCACATCTTCATAAAACAAGTTGTCATGCTGTTTGAGTCTCTGAATGTTTTGGAATATTGGTGTATATCCCATATCTCTCACTTCATATGCACTTTGACATATGGACTCCATGTCATCTTCAACATTTGGAACAGGGGGATCACTTTTAGGCCCAACACTTTTCCCCACCACATGCGGGCCAGTCAGTTTTCCTGAGACTGCACCACCTGTTTATTGCTCCCAGGCTTCCTCACCACAGTCTCTGGACACTCTGCTCGGATATGGTCAGGTGCAAAACAGCTAAAGCACAGATGGTTGGATCTGCAGTGGTACTGAGTAGTGTGTCCACCATCGCTGCACACAGCACAAGGTACGGCAGGCTTTACTTTTGTCGGCTGGTCCCTCTGGCTGTGTACCTTGAACCTACTTTGAAACTTGTGCTGTTGTGGCTGCTCCTCCAGAACACGTTCGAGCAGAGCAATGACCTGGTCCAGGCGGTCCAGCGAGTTCTCAGCTGACTTCCCAATAGGTGGTGCAACAACTGGAGCTGGACGTAGTACTTCAGTACTGAGTGTCGCATTTTGCACCGAGGAGGTGACTTCCTGGTGCTGGGAAGACAGGAAACTTGGCATTTTGTGTTTGGTTAATCGCTTGCGATTTCTGCAGTGCTCAACAAGCTTCTCATGAATGTCAGCCACCGTCCAGTCCTTCAGCTGCCTACATTTGAATATGAGCGAGAGTTCAGGATCAGGGCAGTTCTGGATAAACATGGCAGCTAGATCACAGACCAGAGAGTCAAAAGCCTTATTTTGTCTCTTTAAAGAGTCCTCTGTCACATCCAAAGCTCTGTTGAGTCTCAGCCAATAGTCAAAGGGATGTTCGTTGGGGTGGGGCACAGTAGCATAAAAGTCCGCTAAGGGCAAGCTAGAGGACATAGTGTCGCTGAAGTGCTGCTTCAGTATCTCAAAAATGGGTTCAGGTCCTGTAGTCAGATTTAAAACTGGCTTACTGCGTATGCCAACTTTAACTACGTCATGTGCCCTCCCCACCAGCTTAGACATGACCTCATCAGCCTGTTCAGCCACAGGGATGCTTTTCTTTCTCATATAAGACAACATCATAACCTCCCACTCTTGGACTGAACATGAATCATGATCCCCTTTAAAACTCATAGGTTCTTTCACATCAGGGCGAACAATGACATTTAACATGGCAGACTCGTTAGCTGTAGCTCCAACCACCACTGGACCCATTGTATTACTCAAACGGGTCTCAATGCAAGATGCAATACTTTCACCGATAGAAACTCCAATTCTTGAAGCTATGTCATTCAAAAGTCTGCCATCAACATCACACTGTGGAGCATCAACAGTGTCGTTAACTCTTTCACCCAAATAAACAAAATTTGGTTTTGGTGTGGATGCTCCTGGGGTATTCAAAAACAAACCCCTACCTCTAGCAACTGCAGGCATAGGAGTAAACATGCTAAATCCCCTCCCACTACCAAAAGAGTTGTTCGCCATAACTCAGCACTTAACTATTAAAAGAAAAAAATAAAACTTTTTTTTTTTTTTTGAGCACTTACAAATTAAACACAGCGACAAAAGTGCACCTTCAACAAATAAAACCCGAGTGAAAAGGCTGTAAAAACACACAAACTAATTTTGTCTCAAAGTGCCCCTCCTTAATAATCACAGCCCAGCTATACATTAGCTCTGCGCAAGAAAACAAAACAGTGAAAATAATAACAAAAAACAATAACTCCACACTTTCAAGACTGACTACCGAAGCAGTGAAGAGTCCAAACAGAGCACCGTGTCTGATAACCGATGCGCCGCCCACGATCCGCTGAGGCGCCAGGAAGTAGACGCATCCGCCTGCGCTGGCGTAGTTGAAGACAGGTCACAGGCACCAATGTAACCTCAATAATTGTGATCGGGTACTTCAATCGGGTCTGCGTTGTGTTAATAATGAGCCAGGAGACAGGATGAGATGGAATGCTGTTTATCCCTCTGTGTGGAACAGGATAGAAACTGATCAGGGATCAGGATAATCACCGCGGGTACAGCACCTTACAAAGAATAACATTCTGTTAGCATCAAGCTAACATAACATTTCAATAGAGCGTTAAGTCAGTGAACCTACCTCGCGCCCATTTCTCATGAACTGGCAACGAGCTGTCTGTGTCCACTACATTTAACGCTACCAACCACCAGAAGGGGG
The DNA here is from genome assembly GCF_019740435.1 of Gambusia affinis. Lineage (NCBI taxonomy): Eukaryota > Metazoa > Chordata > Actinopteri > Cyprinodontiformes > Poeciliidae > Gambusia > Gambusia affinis. The sequence continues at coordinate 24,858,040 of NC_057885.1, forward strand.
CGCTGTTTCTCCCATTACACATGAACCTAAACTTGGGAGTAATGACAAGTGGAATTCTCTACTACAACATTAACTATGTTACACCAGCAGATGAATTTAGTGAATCAGAGCTGTTTGAAAAACACAACTGAACAAAACAATCAGTTATAATGTTAGAAATAAAAACAGGTCAAAACTAAAGTCAAGCTATGAAACATAAAAATCGTCTGAATTTCAGTTTCACAGCTTTAATTTCTACTAAACATCTTTTTATTTCTCTCTAGTTCTGATCTTGTTGCTGAGCTGCTCAACAGATCCAGGTTGGTGAATTTATGTTACATTAAAACCATTTGAAATATTCAGAGATGTAGTTTGGATTAAAGGTTACATCTGAATTAAAATAGTGGAAACATGTTCATCTGGATAATTACTGAATATAATGTTAGTTATTATTATTAAGAACTGAAATCATAATCATTGAATCTTTCCAGTTCTCCCAGTTCATCTGACTGTGAATCCCAGCAGATCTCAGTTCTTTGAATATGAATCAGTGACTCTGATCTGTGAGGATGAAAACAGATCTGATGGATGGACTGTGAGGAGAAACACAAGTAGGAATCGATGTGGAGATGATTTTGGGCAACCAGCTGGTTCTTCCTGCAGCATCGGCTCCCTGTATCCATTAGATACTGGTGTGTACTGGTGTGAGTCCAGGTCTGGATCCTCCAGCAGCAGCAGCAGCAGCAGCAACAGCAGTTTATTTATTTGAGCACTTGTTTAGATTTGAGCTTTCATATTTCATGTTAAGAAATTTACATGATATTTATTGGATGTAACTTGTCTGGAATTTTATATTTATGAAAATGCATATTGACTTTTAGAATTATTTGTAGTGCAAAGAGTGCTATGTGATTAATTTGTGTGCACACTAGAAGGATGGCGAGCTAGAGCTTCTGGAAGGAAAGACTGCACTTTGTGCTGAAGGACTTCTGCTTCTCCTGCCTGGTGGTAGGAGGCTCCTGCAGCGAACGAACAATTTTAAATTCCATTTTGATCTGACTTTTTGTCAGTTCGGACCTGCACCAAGCACCTCAACGGTTGATTGGGACCTCTAACCAAACCCAGCTGGGGTAGATGAACTAAAGGGTGGAGGTTCATGTGGAACTGTGGGACTGATTATTCTTGTTTTCTTTGGTTATTATTTTGTTTTCCCTTTTTCTTTTTGTGCATTTCTTTTGTTATGGCCAATTGGATCTTGTAAATATGTATACATTTCCACAATATAAATTCAAGACACCTGCAAACTGCAACTTTTCTACTGTCTGCTCCTTCATGAGTCGCACCTATTCTCAGAATTTCTAAAACTAACTCATTGATCTTGGTTACTATCCATTTCCATTTATGGAGAAAAATAATATTACCTTTCATTAATATGCTACAGGAAGCAGCTTTAATGCAGCCAAACAGTGAATCAAACATCAAACTGCTGACTCAGCAGATTTATTATCCATACATCCTAGTTTTGATCCGTCTGTTTTATTTTGTTGAAGATGACAGTAATCTTTATTTAATTTATTTTATTCTGGGCTTTCATTAAACTGCTGTTTTACTTCATGACAGGCAGCTTGTAAACATAGAAATGGTTTTAGTTTGTGTCTGCAGTTACTAAACTGTATTTGTATTAAACCACCCTAGCAAAAGAAAAAAAATACTTTAGTTTATTTCAAATATACTTACATTTGTGTAAGTACATTATGAGTATACTAAGTATTACGTTTACTACCTATAAGTATATATGGATCTTTGTATCTCAGTAGTTCTGGTCTCTCATCCCATTACAGTAAAAATTTCTGATGAACCATAAAGTCGATCTTAACTGAGGCTGTTTCTCTAACACCACACTGTTAGACTTTTTATTGTAATTTTACAGTAACTTACTGGCAACAGTGTTTCCATTGGTTCTTGTCCAATTGTGTTGTCATCTAACTTGGACTAGGACGTCACCAGCTTGAATTGACCAAAACTACTAACTATTGTCAAGGTCCTCTCTACTTTTAATTTAACATGCGAGTAAAAATGGTGAATTTGAACAACATCTCTTATCTTCCCTGGTTTCATGGCTTTTTTTTATGGCGCTTTTCAAAAAAACTGAAAGTGTGCAATATCGCCACCATCTGGTCTGGAGTGTGAACTGGAGCTAATTCAATAACAGATCTTCCATCATACATCTGAAAATGGATTGGATAAAAACAGCTTCTGTGTTTTAGTTAAAACCTGAAACAACAGATCATATTAAGAGAGATATAAAACTGAAGATACATTTATTGTTCAGGACAAGTTTTGTTTTGTTACAGAACCTAAACTGTCAATGTTTGATATGTTGGCATTAACACCTTATTTATTTTATTAAACAACATTACATCAAGTTCCACTGTAAGGACTGTAATTTTTTTATTCTTTGCCATTTCAACAAAAATAGTAAAAGATTATTAAGGAACCTAAAGAGGCACTTTATTAGCCTAAACCAGGGCTTTTCAAAGTATGAAAGGGTGAGCCCCCCTCCAAGGAGCACAATGCCTGCTGCGCCCCCCCCCCAACCCCCCCCCCCCCCCCTGAAAGTGGTGGGTGGGGGGGGGGTTGTAAAAACTCCACCTTCAGCCCCGCTCTGGCCAAAACCAGTGTTGGCATAGTTACTTTAAAGTAACTTTAATCAGACTACTAATTACTCCTTGAAAAAGTAACTTAGTTATATTACTGACTACTTGACTTGGAAAGTAACTAAGTTACACTAAAAGTAACTTTTTAGTTACTTTCAGCAGCTGCTAACAACAACGCTCCGCCTCCTGTGAAAATCACATTGATCTTTGCTAATACTTAATTGTAAGCTATTTTATAATGGTAACATCAACAATGTGTCTCCACTGATAAGGTTGAACTGAAGAGGAGATTGTACAAAAAAACAGTACAAAAAATAAAAACGTGAGTAATTTGTGTGGTCCACTGTTGTCTGGAAAACTCTAAGAAGGATTTTAAAGCCCCCCTCCCCCAGCCTCCAGGTTCTGTGTTACGGCCCTGCATTTGGTGTCACAGCGCACAGATCTCCTCCTGCAGCTCCACAGCTCAGATGGCTGCACAGATTTGTGACACTTATCTTAATATTAATAATTATAATGATGTTAAGTTTCCATTATAACTATTGCCAACTACAGACACGTTTATTCGTGGCTGTTTTCACGTTTATTGCGCTGTTCATATTGGTCTCGATGTTTGCAGTTTTCTGGAGCGCAACGCGAAGCTCGACGTCATTCAGAGGTAATATATTAACTTGACATTAACAAAGACACAGCGGGAAGAATCATCCGGGAAATGATGGACAGGGAGAGACTGACTAAAACTAGCTTAATGACGGACAAATTCTGGAATTTATTATGAGTCTGCTTATTTCCAAACCCAAATGAGCAACTTCACGTTCAAAAACGAGCCCAAAAAGGCGCAACCAGCAACTCGTTAAATTTTCAAACGACTTTTTAAAAAAATGAAGCCCAAAGCCGTTTATAATAATCGGACTTGGCGACAGAAACTCAAAATAGTTCCAGTTTTTCCACCAACAAAATGCGCATCTCCCTCCATTGTTTACATTTCTGTCGCATAGAGACGTCGGTCACTCGACAAGACGAGTAGAGGAAATACGATTAAATGACAAAAGAAGATAGTAAAGCAAAAATGATTTTGATAAGTAACTGTAGTCTGACTACTGGATTTGAAACAGCAACGCGTTAGATTACTGGTTACTGAAAAAAGTGGTCCGACGTCAGTAACGTTACTGACATCACTGGCCAAAACATCCTCTAAGGTGCGAAACATTTCCACTGATCCCCGCTCCACACGCGCACCCCACAGTACCAACTTTTTCCTAAATCCACAGAGTTGATCGTATTCGTAAAAGACGTTTCTCTCACATCAGTAGACAGCAAGCAGATAGCTTTTCCGGTTTATTTTTTCCCTCGCACCGCGCCTCCCCTAAAGTGCTCTGGCGCCCCCCAGGGGAGGCGCGCCTCACACTTTGAAAACCGCCGGCCTAAATATGGAAGTAAATATGTGCCGTCAGAATTTGAATAAAAAATACCTCTGAAATTTGAATGTTGTATATTAGTGCTTACTTTTTCAGTATTAAAATAAATTCAGAATATATTTTTAACCTAAAAAAAAATTCAATGTCATTATTTTTGCAGTAAAAAAAAATTCGGTGTAAATTTTTTTACATGGTTGCAATTTTCAGTTATTAAAAAAATTCACATTCCTATTTCAAAGTGATCAAATTTTCAATATACATATTTTTCACAGTTTACATTTTCAGTGTTAAAAATTTCAGCATATAAAAAATTCAACTTTTCAAAATTCAAATGCAATATTTTCGTTGTCCTCCAATTCAACTTGCTCAAATTCGCCGTCTCAAATTCAGCGTCTAAAAATTCGCTGTCTCAAATTCAGCGTCTAAAAATTCGCTGTAAAAATGGCCAAGGTTACTTCAGGTCACAGACATTAGCAATGGATGTCCGATTCCAACATCCACCTAATCACGTGACACAACCGTCATATTGAAGAAATACCAGCATCACCCAGGCTGGCGACCATGGAGGCGAACGCAAACCCAACGGTGAGTTTAATGCTTTCATATTTCTATAGTATATTTTATTTTGTGTATGAAGTTTGATACATTATCTTAAAGCCTGATTTAAAACACGGGTTTGGGCCGTTGTTAATCTTACAAATTGTAGATTTATTTGTGTTTTATATAGTTTCTATAATTTTAATGAGAGAAGAGCACAGTAGGATTGCCATCCTTTCAGTAAAATACGGAATCGCCCGTAACGAGACGCGATTTGTTCGGTATTTCTGTATGTCCGACAGTAACGCCTATCACATGCATATAAACATTTAGTGTAACAATAATTACAAAATAAAACACAAGACATGTTAAGCTCAGCTAATGTGGAGCTAGTAAGGACCCCAGAACGCTTTGGACCATTGATGATGTCACGGTTGCCTAGAAACACTAGGGTGCAAAAGAGGGTTAGCAGTCGTGGTGAGCCGCTCTCAACCTGCGTCTTTTTAAAACGTCCTCAACCGATACTCTACCATGTCCTAGCAAAGATACAGGAGAGGAAGACACACATGCCAGGCTGAACAGTGTCAGTGAGGATGAATGCTAGCAAAAAAAATAATTAAGAGGGAAACTGAAGAAATTATACCGTCTCTTTATTCTTTAAAACTTATGGTACTGCAGTTTTAGTTTCTCTAGTGAAATAGAATGACACTTTCCATCTGCTAGATCCTTATTTTAATTTCTGAAAGGTGGGAACCCTACAGCACAGAGCTTTCCTGAGTAAAAGTGATCATTCTCATGAAGTGTAAATTTCTTTTTAACTAATCCTTTTTCAACTGCTACTTTGTCTTTTATATATTTTGTGACTACAGGGTAGTCAGGATGCTATTGTTGAATCTGCAAGCCACTTACTTAATTTACTAACTGAAAGACCACGGAGTGGAGGAAGAGGAGACATGATGAAATTCTGGACTGGATGGGAAAATCTGCCAGCAAGTCTGTCTGTGGAGATTGTTCGTGGAAACTACACCACATGCTACAAAACACTAAGAATTCCTTGTCACTACTGGAATTACAACTCTTTCAGTGAGGATTTTGTAGCATGAATTTCCTCTACGCAGTCTGGCTTTGGCTTGCTTTGAGTGATTGACCTGTTAAAAAAAAAAAAATAAATAAAAAACAATCTACATTTAAGCTGTAGCAGTTCTTTGTTTGTGAATCAGTTTGTTAAAACAAAACAGTTTTGTTGAAATGTAGAATCAATTCAATTTTCTGATTTTTGTCAGACCACAAGTTTGATACATATGTTTAAATGTGATCATATGTATTACTCATTAGAGCGACAACATTGCTGTTACTCTAATTTCTCTAGTTTTGTCAAATTCAAAACTAGAGGAACTAGAATAACACAATGTTCAGAGTAGATATTTCATTTCTCTGAGTCAGTACTGTTTGTACAGGCAGTTTTAAATATGAAACTGAAATTGTTTTTTTATGCAAAATTTTATTGAATGTACTTAGATGAGTTCATATATGCTTTAGGTATTAGAAAATAAACAACATAAGACAAAACTTTTTCTGATTCTTATAATTGAAGTAATGTAAAGCAATACAAAAATGTACAAATGTACCTAATGGGTTCCTTTTGAGTAAAGAAAAAAAACAAATTACAAATTTAGAACATTTTTGTTCTCTGACATGTCTACCATAAAAGCACTAAAATTCACCTCTGTGGTAACATGATCAGCATTTTGCTTTACATTTCATAAATGGTGAATTTTTAAACTGGCACGGAAGCGTATTGCTGTCACAGGAAAAAAAATTGAGCGCTATCACGTTATAACGTCATATGTATCTTATTAAAATGTGATAGTTATCTTGTTAAAACATGATTGCCTTTGGTGATTTTGGTTGCTTGGTTACAAACAGCCGTTTGCCGTTATTCAGCTATTGTTATTAAATAAAAATCTGAACATAAAATGTTCAGCAAATACATCTGAGCCTCCGTTATAATCTTTATAACCTGTCAAGGCACCGTGGGGTTCAGGAATTGGATGATGTGTACGACCAAGAACCCAGAGCAGGTTAGGAGTCATGTTGCTTCAGTTCGAAGTGGGTGATTGTCCCAGCCACTGCAGAAAGTATCCAGATCATCCTGCAGACATGGCAGGAAGACATAATGGCAACAGAAGAGGAGTGCTTCATTTGAAATGTCCAGGTATCCCTCTTCTTTAAGGTAGTGTAGCACGTCATAATAGATGCATGTTACAGCCGTCCACAGATCTCTCCACAGTCGCTCAGTCCTTCAATTATGGAGTAATAAACGATTAAAAACTGCCCTTCAAATCTCATCATATTGAAGACCACACAAAGCTAATGTTACTATAGACATTCAAAAGCATCACATATTGAAACTTGTCATTTGTACAAACCTTTGATTGTGCACACTCTTCCCAGATATAAAACTGCTTCTTCCTGCTCCAAACGATCACGGAGTCTATCAAAAATATGATTCAGCAAAAGTTCCTTGAAAAAAGAAAAAAAACATTTAAAAAATTGTCAGTAAAATAAAAAAGTATTTTGACATCAGTAGGTCAGCATTGAGAAGTCACAGTAATCTAAATTAAATTATGATATTTAATCTAAAATAAGTTAACAGATGTACTTACAAGCATATATTTTCTTGAAAATTAGTTAAAATCAACTGAAAAACAAAGGCGGTTGTTTATAGTGTTGCTAGGTAACAGAACGAGGTTTTAGGCAAAGTAAAAAGAATGTAAATTAATATTGTATATCAACAATTGTCAGATAAGAGAAGCAGTATTTTGGATGATGTTGTAATGAAGTCACCTGAACAATACGGTAGCTGATCAGAATGGGGTTGTGGTTATAATTAATGTCGGAAAGTGTTCACAGCCCCTCTTTGAAGCACACAAGGCAGCGATATTAGCGGTAGCATCTCCTGAAAAATTACGACTTTACTAAGACTGCCTGTCTCAGTCTCACCTAAGACAACATACAAACAACCCAGAATGTCGCCACCCATCAGTTCTCTTTAAAGATTCTAGACTTGACCCAAGTGGTATTTCTTTTTGAAATAAAACTGAGGAAATTGGACGTGGGACAGCGGGGAGGGGCTGGGGGTGCTAGGAGGTAGCAAGATGTAATATGCCGGCACTACACGGTGTAAGATTAACAACGGCCCAACCCGTGTTTTAAATCAGGCTTTAAGATAATGTATCAAACTTCATGCACAAAATAAAATATACTATAGAAATATGAAAGCATTAAACTCACCGTTGGGTTTATGTCTTCCCATGGTCGCCAGCCTGGGTGATGCTGGTATTTCTTCAATATGACGGTTGTGTCACGTGATTATGTGGATGTTGGAATCGGACATCCATTGCTAATGTCTGTGACCTGAAGTAACCTTGGCCATTTTTACAGCGAATTTTTAGACGCTGAATTTGAGACAGCGAATTTTTAGACGGCGAATTTGAGCACAACGAATTTTGAAAAGTTGAATTTTTTATATGCTGAATTTTTTAACACTGAAAATTTAAACTGTGAAAAATATGTATATTGAAAATTTGATCACTTTGAAATAGGAATGTGAATTTTTTTAATAACTGAAAATTGCAACCATGTAAAAAAATTTACACCGAATTTTTTTTTACTGCAAAAATAATGACATTGAATTTTTTTTTAGGTTAAAAATATATTCTGAATTTATTTTAATACTGAAAAAGTAAGCACTAATATACAACATTCAAATTTCAGAGGTATTTTTTATTCAAATTCTGATGGCACATATTTACTTCCATACCTAAACTATACACTGAGATGTAATTTAAAATGTATTGAAATTAATCATTTAAAGAAAGCATTATGTGAAGTTTAAAACATTCTATTTTGTGTATATTTTAGAATATACACAAAATATCTATCTAAACATACATTGTTTCATTACTTGAGCAAATACATATTTTGTTCACTTGAAGTACTTTTATTTAATTCTTAAAAGTGTATTTTGGTACAATTATATTTAAGTGTGTTTAAAATTATAATATCAAAATTGGTACAAGCATGCTTTTAGTATGTATATATATATAGGTAGTAAACGTAATACTTAGTATACTCATAATGTACTTACACAAATGTAAGTATATTTGAAATAAACTAAAGTATTTTTTTTCTTTTGCTAGGGTGGTTTAATACAAATACAGTTTAGTAACTGCAGACACAAACTAAAACCATTTCTATGTTTACAAGCTGCCTGTCATGAAGTAAAACAGCAGTTTAATGAAAGCCCAGAATAAAATAAATTAAATAAAGATTACTGTCATCTTCAACAAAATAAAACAGACGGATCAAAACTAGGATGTATGGATAATAAATCTGCTGAGTCAGCAGTTTGATGTTTGATTCACTGTTTGGCTGCATTAAAGCTGCTTCCTGTAGCATATTAATGAAAGGTAATATTATTTTTCTCCATAAATGGAAATGGATAGTAACCAAGATCAATGAGTTAGTTTTAGAAATTCTGAGAATAGGTGCGACTCATGAAGGAGCAGACAGTAGAAAAGTTGCAGTTTGCAGGTGTCTTGAATTTATATTGTGGAAATGTATACATATTTACAAGATCCAATTGGCCATAACAAAAGAAATGCACAAAAAGAAAAAGGGAAAACAAAATAATAACCAAAGAAAACAAGAATAATCAGTCCCACAGTTCCACATGAACCTCCACCCTTTAGTTCATCTACCCCAGCTGGGTTTGGTTAGAGGTCCCAATCAACCGTTGAGGTGCTTGGTGCAGGTCCGAACTGACAAAAAGTCAGATCAAAATGGAATTTAAAATTGTTCGTTCGCTGCAGGAGCCTCCTACCACCAGGCAGGAGAAGCAGAAGTCCTTCAGCACAAAGTGCAGTCTTTCCTTCCAGAAGCTCTAGCTCGCCATCCTTCTAGTGTGCACACAAATTAATCACATAGCACTCTTTGCACTACAAATAATTCTAAAAGTCAATATGCATTTTCATAAATATAAAATTCCAGACAAGTTACATCCAATAAATATCATGTAAATTTCTTAACATGAAATATGAAAGCTCAAATCTAAACAAGTGCTCAAATAAATAATTTAAGACACCTTATTGCTACTCAAATGGGTTACCGTCAGTAATTTAGCAGCTACACAACCAACTGATATGAGCTAATGCTAAGTCACGACAGAGACTCACCGATTCCACAATTTTACAGTGGACAGTTTCCACCCACAATGGGCTTTTTTCCCCCCACCTCCTTCTGGGTACATGTAGTCGGCTCCTATGGTTTAGTAGATTGTGTGAGCATCACACAGATTTGAAAATTGATTAATGACTGTTTTTCTTTTCTTTTCGAAAAATTTTTATTGTTACTTAGAACATTTTAAAAACATGGCATTTTACAGTTGTACAGAAATTCCTTTTTCATTTAAAAAATACAAATCTCCAATTTAAACTAAAAGGAGTTAAGAACAAAAGTATTAAAAAAAAAAAAAAAAAAAAAAAAAAACACAACATCTCTGGGTTTTAAAAGTTGGACAGGACCGGGGTGACTCCTTACAAAGTCTGGAGCCGTCCCGTTCTTCCAAACAGAGCTGGGGCTCAGAGGGGAAGCCTGCCCTAATGCTCCTTCCCTCCTGCCTCACCCGGAGAGCCAGGCCGCCGCTGCTTGGACCTCTGTTCGTGGTGCGCCGACTCCTTCGTCCACGGAGCCGCAGGCGATTCTTCTTGGTGGCTGTGTCCTTGGCGCGCCACCTGCAGCCCTCGATGTTTCCCTCCTTGCTGCCGCCATCCGGATCACAGCCACGGGGGGCATCTGCCTGCGCCTGCTCACCAGCAAGTTTCTGGAGGTCCAAATGGCGTCTTTTATGGCGGCTAGGGTGAGCCACATCTCCTCAAAGTCTTCTTTAGTCCTTTTCTGGTGGCTCACCCCATACAGCACTAGCTGTGCGTGGAGGACCTCCCTTGATTAATGACTGTGCTCAACTAACCTGCAGCTCTGCTCCTCCCAGCGCGTCCTAATCTCACTTCTTCTTTGTGGTTTTTATTGGCAGGTGACATCTATCGTTAAGATGTATTATCGCCATCTACTGTGCTGGAGTGTGGACCAGAGCATCTCCCCCCAATCTAAATTCTTACATATAATCCTGTTACCTTCAAAAATGCAATAACTGCTTTATTTATTTTAGGTTTAATTAAAATCTTATTAAGTTTTAATGTTTCTATATCATATTTCCTAATTTCTTGTTTTAACTTCTCTCTACTTACTGTATATTTTTCACAATGAATAATTGCATGTTCTACTGTTTCCATATCCATTCCACATTCACAGCTACCTGTTGGATGTTTACCTATCAAATGTAGAGTTTTATTTAATCCAGTATGTCCAAGGCGCAATCTTGTCATTACTACTTGCTCTCTTCGATTTTCTCCTATTATTTCCATATTTCCTACTTTCTTTTGTATATGAAATAAATGACAACCTTTAGTACCTTCTTCCCACAATTGTTGCCATTCAGATTTAATTTTGGTCTTAATAATTGATTTTATTTCAGATTTACAATACGTTATTTCCATAATTCTACTTTGTTTCAAAGACACCTTAGCTAAATGATCTGCCATTTCATTCCCTTCTATATTTTTATGGGCTGGAATCCACATAAACCTAATCTCTACTTGAGTTTGTGTCATTCTAAATATAACTTCATAAATTTCATATACTAACTCCATACAACTTTCAGATGAAATATTTAAAATAGACATTAGTGCTGATAATGAATCTGAACATAAAATAACTTTTCTTATTTAATTTTGCTCTACCCACTGTAAGGCCATCAGTATTGCTAACATTTCCACTGTATATACAGCTAAATGGTCAGATGTTCTTTGATTCATAAATATATCTAGTTCAGGAATAGCATAAGCAAATCCTGTTTTATTTGAAATTAAATCTTTTGAACCATCTGTATATATGATTATGAAGGATTTATACGTATTCTTAATTCTGTCATTTACTAAACTTACCCAGTTATTATCTTTATTAACCTGCATTTTGTTATAAACTTCTAAATCAACATTCACATATGGAAACAACCAAAAAGGTGTAGTTGGATAAGGCACCGCAGCACAATATCTCTTTCCCTGTATCCCCATTTCTCTAGCGGATTTATCTGCTGCCCATGCAAAACTATCTATTTTAGCTTTTCCACTCTCCCAGCAAAGTCTCAGGGTTCTTACTGCTGGATTATTCTCCTCCTTATGTCCCTGCAAACTCACCCAATAATTTAGCATAATTTGCTTATGTCTTAAATATAAAGGAATCTCTCCCATTTCAACCTGCACTGCCAAAGATGGAGATGTCTTCAAAGCTCCACAGCATAATCTCAAAGCTTGATTTTGAATTACTTCTAACTTACTAATGACTGATTTTGCAGCCTGCCTGTAAACTACACATCCATAATCCAACACTGATCTAATCAAAGCAATATATATTTTTTTTAAATTAATTTTATTTGCGCCCCAATCTAACCCTGTTAAACACCTCATTATATTTATAACTTTTTTACATTTCCCTTCAATGTACTTTACATGATCACTCCATAAAAGCTTGGAATCAAACATGATTCCTAAAAAACGAAATTTATTTACTTTTTCTATTTTCCCTCCATACATTTTAAATCAATTTCTTCAATTTTTTTCCTACTGAATACAACAGTCTTTGTTTTACTTACTGAGAATTTAACTCCCCAGTTATAACCCCATTTTTAACAGATTTAATAGCATTCTGTATTTTCTCATGCACTATTCTTACATTTTTCCCTTTTCTCCACAAAGCTCCGTCATCAGCAAATAATGACTGCATGACATCCTGATCTACTTCTGTAAAAACATCATTAATCATGATTGAAAACAATAAAGGACTGATAATACTTCCCTGTGGGGTTCCATTATCAATTTTATATTTATTGGATCTTGTTACTCCCATCTGTACCTGTATAACTCTATTCAACAAAAAATCTTTAATCCAATTATAAGCCCTTCCTGTAATCCCCATTTTATATAATTTTATAAGCAGCCCATCCTTCCATACCATGTCATATGCTTTCTCAATATTAAAAATACTGCTACTACTACTTCCCTATTAATTTGAGCTTTTCTAATATCTGACTCCAAACACACAACTGGATCCGTTGTACTTCTTCCTCTTCTGAATCCACTTTGACATGAAGACAAAAGTCCTTTACTTTCTACATAATATGTAATCCTTTCCATTATCATTCTTTCCATAATCTTTCCTAAACATGAGGTAAGTGCAATTGGTCTATAACTAGAAGGGTTTGTTGGATCCTTTCCTGGTTTAATAATTGGCACAATAATTGCTTCCTTCCAATTAGAAGGTAATCTTCCTTCTTTCCAGATCTTATTATATAAATCTAAAAGTTTTTCCTTCAGCTTGATTCTTTAAGTGTTTTAACATAATATAGCATATCTGATCTTTTCCTGGTGCTGTTAATCCTGTTCTAGATATTGCTCTCTTCATTTCTTGCATAGAAAAAGAAACATCCATAACATTACCTGGAGTTGTTCCACCTTCTAAAATAAACTCATTTGCCTCTTCTGTTAAATTATCTGAACTATGGATCTTTGCAAATGTTCTTGCCATTACTTCAACTTTCTCTTCATTTGTTACTGCTGTTTCTTCTTCATGATTTAGATTTGGTTTTGTTCTCTCCTGTATGTTTCCCCTCATTTTCTTAATCATTCCCCAAACATTAGCTGTAGGAGTTGTTCTGCCTATTGAATCACAAAATTCTCTCCATTTTGTCTTCTTTGCTTTTTTAATAACTTTCTTTGCTTCTGCTTGATCTTTTTTATATTCAATTAAATTTTTAAAATTATGTGTTCTTTTCAATATTCTAAAAGCTCGATTTCTTTTCCTTATTGCTTCACTGCACTCTTGTGTCCACCATAGGACCTCTTTCTTTCTGCTCTTACCTTTACTTACAGGGATTGTTATTTTTGCTGCTTTCAATATAACTTCCCTAATCTTTCCCTCTATATTTTCTATATCTAGATTTAAATTGACTTCATCCATGAATTTCTCACATATATATTTAAATATATTCCATTTTGCCTTTTTAAATATCCATCTTTCCTGTCTTCCTACCACCCTCATCTCTTTAGAAATAAGAATTTTACAAAAAATTGGAAAATGATCACTACCCATTGTTGTTTCTTCCTCTATTTCCCACTCACATAATCCAGCTAAATCTCTTGACACCAGAGTTAAATCTATAGATGAACACTTTCCTGTATGCACATCTATTCTTGTCCCATCATTCATACACACTAATTGATTATCTTCCAACAGCTGTTCTACAATCTCTCCATTTATATCAGTTCCCTGCCTTCCCCATAAATTGCTATGGGCATTAAAATCTGCACACCAAATAACTTTATTTCTGTTTTGTCCCTGAATTTCTTTTAATTTATTCAACTCTAATCTTTTACATGGATTGTAATAATTTATTATAATAAATGGATCTGTATTTATCCAAATCTCTACAATTATAAACTCATCTTCTTTCCCTTTCTTAACCACTCTATACGATATCCCCTCCCTAATAAAAATGGCACATCACCCACCATTACCTTCAATCTGATCAAATCTAATGACAGAATAATTTAAGATTTTAAATTCTAATTGGGGTTTTAACCATGTTTCTTGAATACAAATAACCTCTGGAGCTTCTTCTAATTTATTAATAAAATGCTTTAATTCCTGTCCATTTGACATTGAACTTTTTCCATTCCATTGGAGAATCAAGACCATAGTGTTACTATCCTATCCATGCTGCCTCCTGACTGGCCTGAGCACTAAGATCATCCCTCACTTCCTCCCATGTTAATTCATTAATGTTAAGATGATTTGCTGCTGCTTTCACAATTACTTGAATTCTTTCGGTTTTTGATTTAATTTCCATAGTTGCATTTATTACCCCTACAATAAATATCACTAGCTTTTTTAAATCCACATACACTTTATTTTCTATTTTGGTTTACCTCTGTATTCATCCTGTTTTCCACCCCAACATCTGTTCTTTGCTTTACCACTTTAACAGTCTCTGCATAGGATAGCTTGTTGCGTACTCTAATTTGTTGAACCTGCAGCTCCCTCTTCATCACCTCACATCCCCCATATGCCACACTGTGGTTGCCACCACAATTACAACATTTTGGCTGCCTGCTCTTATTGCACCGTTCATATTCATGATCCTCTCCACATCGTGCACATCTTCTTTTTCCTTTACACGTATGTGCTGTATGGCCAAATTTTTGACATTTAAAGCATCTAATCGGTTGTGGGACATACTCTCTTACATTGTAGGTCATATATCCTAAATAGACTCTCTCTGGAAGTCTTTCTTCATCAAACTCTATCAAAACACTTTCACTGTTCATTTTCTCTCCATTTTTAAAGGTCTGAAGCCTTCTTACATCTTTGACTCTTCCTCCTCTGAGATTTGATTTTATTTCCCCACTTGAAACCTCAATCGGGATCCCCCAAATCACTCCCTTCCTCCATTTACTTCCTTCTAGTATCAGACTCACGCTTGTCACTTTGTATTTTCCTACTTCTTTCATCCTACATGCTCTGTCTTTTTGTTCTTCCGTATTACAAATTATCATTAAGTTTCCATCTCTTAGCACTTTCACATTAGTAGTGTCCCCCACTTGATTCTTCAGAATCGTGGTTAGTTTGACTGGACTGATCGTTTGCAATCCCTTTTCTTCGTTAACTCTAACAATTACTTTAAACTCTCTTATTTCTTCCTCCATTTCTTCTTCAGACTCATCCCAGTTTTTCACCACTCTTCCCCTCTTTCCCATACCTGCCTTCACTGAAGAACTTCCTCTTTTTGGACTCATTCTTTCACTACTCGATGTTTCACTGCCCCTGTCACTCTCGTTATCTATACTATTTTCCCACTCTGATCCATTCACAACACAGCTGTGTCTACCCGCCGTAGTCTTTGTCCAAAGTTCTTTTACCAATCCACGGCTTTTCCCAACTGCATCTTGAACATTTCCTCGACGCCGATTTCCTTTAGTCCGAGATAATCTTATTTCTTTATCCTCTTCCTCCTCTCTTTCAGTTCTTAATTTTAATTTTTTAACCATCAATCTTTCCGCTGCTCTCTCCGAGAGCCACAGCTGACCACTGACCGCCGTTTCTCTTCTCTCCTAATCTGAGATTAGTAATCTCACTCTTCCCTGCTCCAAGTAATATAGCTAGCCGAATGGGCGGTGATGGTACATGTGATAAAGAGCCCAACAGCGATTGGCTATGGACAATCTCGCGAGAATCGCTGGTATTATATTAGCGGTATCGCGAGATTTAAAATGGCGGAAATGGGAGTCAAAATCTACACCCGCGTTACATTCCTGTTTCATAGAAATAATGTTGGTAACAGGAATCCACTGTAAACATGATTCTGTAGTAAAGAGGCAATAGAGCTGCAGGAGCTTAGCTTAGTTAAAAATGAATAATTCAGATATTTATCAGTATCTTCAGCTGCAGAACGACTGAAGCTGTTAAAGTTATTTTTCTCTCCTATCTGCTGTGAAGTAAAACCTCAGACTGTTGAGCCTCTCTGAGGTCTGACTGTTGATTCACTTCAAACTTTCACACTTTTCTTGTTTTCTACCTTTATTGGTGAAAAGTTTAATCTGTAAAGATGGTTAAGAATCTTGTGGTCTTATTCTTAGTTTCAGATCATTTTCCATCACGTCTTTAGTAACTTGCAGTTTATCACGTCTTCTTGATGATGATTTATAAAATGTTTTTAGATGCAGCGTCTCAGCAGCAGCTGTTCTGTACAGAAATGAACATTTGTTTTGTTTTGCAGTGGCTGATCCATGTGCAGCGTATGCAACTGTGAAGATAAATGGTGGGAGGAAAACCAGAGGTAAAACTCTAAACCTGACAATAAAAACTATTTTCTTGCTTTAAATGCAGTTTTAAAATGTTTAGTTATGAATCCAATTCTGCTCTGAATGAAACTGATTCATTATTCAAGCAGATTTGATTCATTTTCTGAATCTCTGCCTGTTTTCTATCATAAGGCTGATTAATATTCTCATTCATTCCCACTGATTGGTGGATGTGCTATAAATAAAGATCCAGCAGGATAAAAACGGTTAAAGGAGCCAAATTATTTAACTACAAATAAATCCTGATGTTAAAATCACACGATTAGAACAATGACAGTTTTCAGATGTTTACAGTCAGAAAAGCAACAATAAAAATAACAAAAATACATTTTGTGTAAATATATAAAACACAAATACAACCTAACATCTGACAGCAAATGTATCTTTTCATCTTGTGACGTTTTGATGACAGTAAAGTTTATAAATTCATCCTTTGATCCATTTGCTGCTTTAGATTCAAACATTTAAGATTTTATGCTTCAGCTGCCCCCCTCCCACTGAACTGCCCCCCTCCCTTTCAACTACCCCCTCCCTCTGAACTGCCCCCCTCCCTCTGAACTGCCCCCCTCCCAGTGAGAGGGGGGCAGTTGACGCAGACCTTGTTTGGCCGGGTGACGTCTGAGCCGGCATGTTTCCTTGCTTCTTTGTGTCTCTCATGTTATGAGGTAGGCTGTAGCTCGAAGGATCTTGCCTAAGGACCCAGACAGGATAGCGCCCTTTTTTCCGGTTCCGACCTGGATTCGTACCCGGGTGAAAAACCGCTGACTTATCTATTGAGCTATCCTGCCAGCTATTGGTTGTGTGTGTGTATATATATATATGTATATATATATGTATATATATATATATATATATAAAAAAAAAATTCCCTTCTCACCCACCGCGGGTGGTGATTCTTCTTCCTCTTAGCTCGGGTCCTCTACCAGAGGCCTGGGAGCTTGAGGGTTCTGCGCAGTATCTTGGCTGTGCCTAGGACTGCACATTTCTGGACTGAGATGTCTGATGTTGTTCCTGGGATCTGTTGTAGCCACTGTTCCAGTTTGGGGGTGACTGCCCCGAGGGTCCCGATGACCACAGGCACCACTGTGGTCTTCACCTTCCAGGCCCTCTCCAGTTCCTCCCTTAGGCCCTGGTATTTCTCTAGTTTCTCATGCTCCTTTTTCCTGATGTTGCAGTCGCTTGGTATTGCCACATCCACCACAACGGCTTTCCTCTGTTGTTTATCCACCACGACTATGTCTGGTTGGTTCGCCCTCACCATTTTGTCTGTCTGGATCTGGAAGTCCCACAGGATCTTAGCTCGGTCATTCTCCACTACCTTCGGGGGTGTTTCCCACTTTGATCTTGGGGGTTCCAGTCCATATTCTGCACAGATGTTTCTGTACACTATGCCTGCCACTTGGTTGTGTTCCATGTATTCTTTCCCTGCCATTACCTTGCACCCTGCTGTTATGTGTTGGACTGTCTCAGGGCCTCCTTGCACAACCTACACCTTGGGTCTTGTCTGGTGCGGTAGATCTGGGCCTCAATTGCTCTGGTGTTTAGGGCCTGTTCCTGGGCGGCCATGATGAGGGCCTCTGTGCTGTCCTTCAGTCCAGCTTTTTCCAGCCATTGGTAGGATTTTCTGATGTCAGCCACTTGGTTATTTGTTGCGGTGGTACATCCCATGCAGGGGCTTGTCCTCCCATGATGGTTCCTCCGGCACCTCAGCTTCTGTTCCCCATTGTTTGAGACATTCACTGAGCACATTGTCTGTTGAGGCTTTGTCCCTGATGTATCTATGGATCTTGGATGTCTCGTCTTGGATAGTGGTTCTCACACTCACTAGTCCTCTGCCTCCTTCTTTCTTGGTTCGTGTAGAGTCTCAGGGTGCTGGATTTGGGGTGGAACCCTCCATGCATTGTTAGTAGTTTCCGGGTCTTAACATCTGTGGCCTGTATCTCCTCCTTTGGCCAGCTAATTATTCCTGCAGGGTATCTGATTACTGGTAGGGCATAGCTGTTTATTGCACGGATCTTGTTCTTGCCATTGAGCTGGCTTCTCAGGACTTGTCTTATTCGTTGAAGGTATTTGGTTGTGGCTCTTTTTCTTGTGATCTCATCAAGGTTGCCATTTGCTTGTGATATTCCCAGGTATTTGTAACCTTCCTCTATGTCTGCTATTGTTCCTTCTGGGAGTGAGATCCCTTCTGTGCGGATGACCTTCCCTCTCTTTGTAACCATCCGACCACACTTCTCTAGTCCGAATGACATCCCAATGTCCGTGCTGTATATCCTGGTGGTGTGGATCAGTGAGTCTATGTCTCGCTCGCTCTTGGCGTACAGCTTGATGTCATCCATGTAGAGGAGGTGGCTGATGTTGGCTCCATTCTTGAGTCGGTATCCGTAGCCAGTCTTGTTGATGATTTGGCTGAGGGGGTTCAGGCCTATGCAGAACAGTAGCGGGGGCCTAATATATATATATATATATATATATATATATATATATATATATATATATATAGATATATATATATATATATATATATATATATATATATATATATATATATATATATATATATATATATAAAATAAATAAAATAAAAAATTCCTTCTCACCCACTGGTGGTGATTCTTCTTCCTCTTAGCTCGGGTCCTCTACCAGAGGCCTGGGAGCTTGAGGGTTCTGCATATCTTGGCTGTGCCTAGGACTGCACATTTCTGGACTGAGATGTCTGATGTTGTTCCTGGGATCTGTTGTAGCCACTGTTCCAGTTTGGGGTGACTGCCCGAGGGTCCCGATGACCACAGGCACCACTGTGGTCTTCACCTTCCAGGCCCTCCAGTTCCTCCCTTAGGCCCTGGTATTTCTCTAGTTTCTCATGCTCCTTTTTCCTGATGTTGCAGTCACTTGGTATTGCCACATCCACCACAACGGCTTTCCTCTGTTGTTTATCCACCACGACTATGTCTGGTTGGTTCGCCCTCACCATTTTGTCTGTCTGGATCTGGAAGTCCCACAGGATCTTAGCTCGGTCATTCTCCACTACCTTCGGGGGTGTTTCCCACTTTGATCTTGGGGTTCCAGTCCATATTCTGCACAGATGTTTCTGTACACTATGCCTGCCACTTGGTTGTGTCGTTCCATGTATTCTTTCCCTGCCAGTATCTTGCACCCTGCTGTTATGTGTTGGACTGTCTCAGGGCCTCCTTGCACAACCTACACCTTGGGTCTTGTCTGGTGTGGTAGATCTGGGCCTCAATTGCTCTGGTGTTTAGGGCCTGTTCCTGGGCGGCCATGATGAGGGCCTCTGTGCTGTCCTTCAGTCCAGCTTTTTCCAGCCATTGGTAGGACTTTCTGATGTCAGCCACTTCGGTTATTTGCCGGTGGTACATCCCATGCAGGGGCTTGTCCTCCCATGATGGTTCCTCCGGCACCTCAGGTTCTGTTCCCCATTGTTTGAGACATTCACTGAGCACATTGTCTGTTGAGGCTTTGTCCCTGATGTATCTATGGATCTTGGATGTCTCGTCTTGGATAGTGGTTCTCACACTCACTAGTCCTCTGCCTCCTTCTTTGCGGTTCGTGTAGAGTCTCAGTGTGCTGGATTTGGGGTGGAACCCTCCGTGCATTGTTAGTAGTTTCCGGGTCTTAACATCTGTGGCCTGTATCTCCTCCTTTGGCCAGCTAATTATTCCTGCAGGGTACCTGATTACTGGTAGGGCATAGCTGTTTATTGCACGGATCTTGTTCTTGCCATTGAGCTGGCTTCTCAGGACTTGTCTTATTCGTTGGAGGTATTTGGTTGTGGCTCTTTTTCTTGTGATCTCATCAAGGTTGCCATTTGCTTGTGATATTCCCAGGTATTTGTAACCTTCCTCTATGTCTGCTATTGTTCCTTCTGGGAGTGAGATCCCTTCTGTGCGGATGACCTTCCTCTCTTTGTAACCATCCGACCACACTTCTCTAGTCCGAATGACATCCCAATGTCCGTGCTGTATATCCTGGTGGTGTGGATCAGTGAGTCTATGTCTCGCCGCTCTTGGCATACAGCTTGATGTCATCCATGTAGAGGAGGTGGCTGATGTTGGCTCCATTCTTGAGTCGGTATCCGTAGCCAGTCTTGTTGATGATTTGGCTGAGGGGTTCAGGCCTATGCAGAACAGTAGCGGGACAGCGCATCTCCTTGGTATATGCCACATTTGATGGATACTTGTGCAAGTGGCTTGCAGTTGGCTTCAAGGGTGGTCTTCCACAGCCCCATTGAGTTTGCAATGAAGGTTCTCAAGGTTCTGTTGATGTTGTACATCTCTAAGCATTCGATGATCCAAGTGTGTGGCATTGAGTCATAGGCTTTCTTGTAATCAATCCAAGCCGTGCACAGGTTGGTGTGTCGGGTTTTGCAGTCTCTGGCAACTGTGTGGTCTACAAGGAGTTGGTGTTTGGCTCCTCTGCTATTCACCCCGATGCCCTTCTGTGTCGTGCTCATGTATTGATCCATGTGTTTGCTTATCTTAGCCGCTATGATGCCTGACATGAGCTTCCAGGTTGTGGAGAGACAGGTTATTGGTCGGTAGTTAGATGGGACCGGGCCCTTTGTTGGATCCTTCTGGATCAGGATTGTGCGCCCTTCAGTTAACCATTCAGGGTGGTTCCCGTTCTGTAGCAGCTGGTTCATTTGGTCTGCCAGTCGCTCATGTAGGGCAGTCAGTTTCTTTAGCCAGTAGGCATGGATCTTGTCTGGCCCTGGTGCTGTCCAGTTCTTCATACCTGAGACTCTTTCTTGGACATCTGCCACAGTGATGGTTACCGGATTTTGCTCAGGGAGTTTGCTGTGGTCATCTCGTAGAGAGATCAGCCACTTTGCATTGCTGTTGTGGGACGCCTCCCTTTCCCATATGCTTTTCCAGTATTGTTCTGTCTCCAGCTTTGGTGGGTCTCCAGCCTTGTTATTCCCCTGCCACTGAGAGTACACTTTAGCTGGTTGGGTGGAGAAGAGCCTGTTAATCCTTCTGGATTCCTTCTCCCTTGTGTATCTCTTTAGGCGGCTGGCCAAGGCTTGGAGCCTCTGTTTGGCAGTTTCGAGTGCTTCAGGTATGTGCATCTGGCTGTACTTCTTGGGTATTGGTCTTTTTGTTGTTCCCTTATGGAGCTCTGATAGTTGGCTCACTTCCCTCCTTGTTGCCTTGATTTTACTCTCTAACCGTCTTTTCCATGGTGGGTATTTGTTATTGTCATTGTTATTCTTATAGCCAAGCAACTCAAGGATCACTGATGCTTGTAAATCAGCTCGTTGGTTTCTGTTATGGTATTGGTAGGGATTGTTCTCACTGCTGCATTCACATTCTCAATGAGACTTTCTGATGGTATTTCACTCAGCCGTTGTAATTGGCGCCGAGGAGGTCTGTCTGATATATATATATATATATATATATATATATATATATATATATATATTTATATATATATATATATATATATATATATATATATATATATATATATTTGCTGCTAAATGTACTAATGAAAGAGAAACAAATGACAGTTACAGGAAAACCGTTTGTCTGCCATCATCGGTTGCTATGCTAACTAGCTTAGCATTCCTGACCGACTGTTAGCTGCAGCATAGCACACAGAAAGGAGGAGTAGGCAATGAGCAGCAACATATGGAGGGTGATTGACAGCACTAAGACCCACCATCTGGCTCTTATTGGTTGTTTCTGGTTAGCACTGGGAGAAGACAGAGCAGATCGACTGTTTCCCAGATTATCTGTTACAAACTGCAGCTCTAATCTGACCAGCCAAGAGTCCAGAATGTTTTCTCTGTGCTGAGATGTTTGGTTGGATCCGTCTCTCACTAATGGCTGCTGGACATGAACCCTGCAAAGAAAGGCCGGTTTAAAGTTTCATTAAAAACATTTATTATCCTGATGCATTGTGTTAATTTATACTGTGTTTAAAAACAGTATCTAGAAATAATCCACTAAAATATATAAGATTTTCTATCATATCCCTCAATGTTTAATATTTTATAGTTTAATATCACTTAGTGTTTAGTATAAACTACCTCAAAGCTGCTTTTGCTGAAACACGCTAAAACCATAATGTGTACAGGAAGAGGCGGACTCTGTTTCTTCCTCTAACTCTCCTCTAGTGAATCGGTCTAGTCAAAGTCAGCAGCCATGAAGGAAGCAGCTGCTCAGCGTCTGATCTGTAAGTACAGAAATAATGTTTAATAACTGATATGGAGATGAGGGGAAAAGAAAAGTTGGTCTGGAGATTCTGTTAATTCACAGTCACAATATTAAAATCAGTTTATTTTATATTTAATATAAAAATGGTTCAATAAAAGTGTAATGATGTCATTATAAACTCAAACTGACTGCAGGAAAATCATTAAACAAGAAGTTTATGAAACTAAAACAAATGAAGGACAGAAAATGAAATATTCAAGAAAAAACATCTGTAAATTGAAATATTAGCACGAGAAATATTAGAAATACTTTAAATGTGAACTTTATAAATGAATCACATTTATGTAGAGAATCTGATGTTGGTTAATACTTTATGCTGACAGGTTTATTAAAATAACATTTTATATTTCATTTCAGTTCTGATCTCACTGTTGTTCTGGACATCAAGTCAAGGTTTGTAATATTTCATTTTAAATATTTGAAACATCTGAAAATGTTTCTGGACCAATTCTCTGAAAAGAAATAAAGAATAACTGCTGGAATAACAGATGTGATCTTCATCCCAGTCCTCCCAGTTCGTCTGACTGTGAGTCCCAACAGATCTCAGTTCTTTCAATATGAATCAGTGACTCTGATCTGTGAGGATGAAAACAGACCTGATGGATGGACTGTGAGGAGAAACACAACCAGAGATGCCAGGACTCACTGTAAAGGATGGGGAACAGCAGCTGGTTCTACCTGTAACATGACCTACCTCCTCGAAAGGGATACTGGTGTGTACTGGTGTGAGTCCAGGTCTGGATCCTCCAGCAGCAGCAGCAGCAGCATCCAGCTCTCTGTCTCTGGTAAGATCAGACTGTGGAGTTAGTGTTGCTGAAGCTGTGTGGAAATGGATGAAATGCTGTAGTTTGTCTCTGTGTTGAGGTGGATCAGTGATCCTGCAGAGTCCTGTCCTCCCTGTGATGGAGGGAGATGACGTCACTCTGAGCTGCAGAGCAAGGAATCCAACCCACAACCTCCCAGCTGCTTTCTATAAAGATGGCTCCTTCATTGGTGATGGATCATCAGGTCACATGACCCTCCTCCATGTTAACAGCTCTGATGAAGGCCTCTATAAATGTAACATCAGAGGTCATGGAGAGTCTCCATCCAGCAGGATCTCTGTCAAAGGTCAGAGGTCATCCTCTAACAGTGAATCTCATTGATAATGTCTGAGAATCCACAATCTGGTGATATATTTAATCAAACCTCTTTATTCTAGAGAAACCTTCCTCTTCCTCAGGTGAGCAGCTTCTCCTTCAGCTCTGAGTCTTGATGTTTACAGCAGACGGTTATTTAGCAGCTTCTTCTTTCTAGAGAAACCCACCAACATCTCTGACTCTACAGTCCCACCTGGTCCAGGTTCTTCCTCCGTCTCTCTCCCAGTGTTGCTTCCCAGTGCATCTCTTTGTGTTTTGGTTCTCCTGCTTTTACTGGTTGAACTGGTTGCATATTTGTACAGAAAACCAAAGGTGAGACAAACCTCTTGGTTAAATCTCTTGATTTCATTCATTGAATCTTTTCAGATCTTCCTGAAAAACTTCCTGGTAACTTTGGATTCATTTCAGGTGATGAAGGAGGAAGAGGAGAGGATGACATCACTTCCAGAAACATCAGGACGTTCCAGAGTAAACAGAAGAAAACCAAACCAGGAACAGGAAATGGTGATGATGTTCATGTGTTTTTGTTTCTGTTAGATTTTCAGATTGATCAGAAAATGTTTCCTAATGAGGATTTCCTCCATTTTAGATTCTGTTCATGTTATTTTTTAGAGTCTGAAGAAACAATAATAATTAATTCAAAACTCAAATGGGGATTATTTTACAGATGTTCATGCATTTAATATATCTGTCTACATAAACAGCATCAGGTTTTATCTCCTGTCAGCAGCTAATAACCAAATAATGAATAAAAACCTATTAATGTTGACATGTTTAAACTGAGCAGAGGAACTGATCAGCTTCTGGTCTCCATCAGCCTGAAGTCTCATTTCATCACAGGAACAGAAACTATCAGTTTCTAAACTTATGATCACAATAAACGTAGAGATGAAGTTGACTTCACAGGAACACGTCAAGCTGCAGAGTGACGATGCAAACCACCAACTTCTGCTTCTGTTCTCAGATCAGAGCTTCTGGGACTTTGACTGGACCGTTTGGGTCTGAAAAGACTCCAAATAAGGAGAGAAAAACGGCTGGTGATCAAAATAATTCCTGTTCATGTGGTGGGCGGGTTGCAGGCGGCCAGTGAAGGTGGCCAGTGTTTACTGGTTACTGGTGGAAACGTGTCGCAGACCGCCATGTTTTCTGCTTTCACAGCCTTTTCCTTCAGGGCGGTTCTAACATGTTCAGAACCTCCAGCGCCCCCTGGTGCTGAATAGAGGTAGTGTGGTTGATTTTAGAGAGTCCAAAGTGTAATGAAATATTGATTAAGTTTGCTATTGTTCCACTTTACCTAAGAAACTAAAAGAACATACTGACTACACAACCAGGCTCCAAGAGTTGCTCCCAACATGATGAATTATTTTGTTACCTTTAAAATGATCTGCAGCTTTTGCTCCTTGGTCCTAATGATGCATCTGTTCACTAATGTTCACTAAATAATACAGTTCACTTCTAGCTGCTGATAAGGTTCCAATGCTAAAGCTTAGAAATGATCAATGCTAAACATCCGTATTGTTAAAAAAGATCATATCAGTCAGATTATGGAAAATATCATCAAACTCAAAGCAATCAGAAATATTATCTTCACTAACAGGTAATTTCTCCTTTTCTGTATGAACTGTATGAACACAATGATTGAAATATAATATGAAAATATTGAATGTTGTTATAAGTTGGGCTGGTTGTCAGGAGATGTTAGTAAGTCTCCATGAGGGGATTTAAGAAAAAAAACAGATTCACTGAATTGTTGGTTGATATGTTGCATATATTTGAATTTGTGCAACAATCATCAAAATAAAAACAGCCATCTTTTATACCAAGAACAAAGAATGGAGGGAGAGAGAGCAGATTGTTGATCCAGTGAATGAACAGCAGGGGGCGTCTTTCAGACTCAGCAAGAGGTACAGGGAGATAAAGAATCACAATAAATCATTAACATCATTAACATCTGTTCTATTTAATCTCGACCTGTTGTCATGTTTATTCTGTATAAATATTGATCAGATGTGGAACAAAAACAGTCACATGAATGAATGAATGAATGAATGAATGAATGAATGAATGAATGCTCTGTCAGATTAACACATTATATATCATACTGTCCATTTATAAGGTTAAAGTTGCTCATTTGAACAAATGACAGGGATTATATTATTTTAGTTAGGAATGGAACTCAACATTTTCTCTGTGGTTCTTCAATGGACAAACATGAAAACATCCAGAGTCAATCCTGACAGAATCAGATTAATGTAACATTGATATCTGATGGAGGAATCCAGATTAACCAGAGAGAATCCAGATTAACCAGAGAGAATCCAGATTAACCAGAGAGAATCCAGATTAACCAGAGAGAATCCAGATTAACCAGAGAGAATCCAGATTAACTAGAGAGAATCCAGATTAACCAGAGATAATCCAGATTAACCAGAGAGAATCTAGATTAAGTTGAGAGAATTCAGATTAACCAGAGAGAATCCAGATTATACAGAGAGAATCCAGATTAACCAGAGAGAATCCAGATTAGCCAGAGAGAATCTAGATTAAGTTGAGAGAATCCAGATTAACCAGAGAGAATCCAGATTAACCAGAGAGAATCCAGATTAACCAGAGAGAATCCAGATTAACTAGAGAGAATCCAGATTAGCCAGACAGAATCCAGATTAACCAGAGAGAATCCAGATTAGCCAGAGATAATCCAGATTATCTCAGGAGAACATGGAGACAGAAACATCTGATCAGATCCATAATTTCTACAATATTGATGGAATAATTTCATTTCTACTGACAGGAAGTTTTAACAATGAGTCATTTTATAGTTCAACATCTGTTACCAGCAGCAACAGTTAGCTTCAGGCTAGTCAGTTAGCATTAGCCACGCTAGCAGCAGTGGTGCTAAAGAGGCTAGCTTAGCTGCAGCTAAATGATGGAGCTTCAGTGATTTGATGTTTTCTTCTTCTGCAGCTCTGAGGCGGCGCTGCTTCACTACTGTTCTGTACGCCACCAAGACAGAAGAAGAAGAAAAACTTTGATGCTGAAACTCCTGGAGACAGAAAATGTGGTTGATGTGAAACTGGATCCACTGACAACAGGAAGAAAACATCAGTTCTATAACTCAGAGAGCTTTCTGTAATAAACTGGAAACATTAGAAAGTTGTTCATTCACAAGAATCTGATTTATGATTCTTACAATAAATTCATGCAGAAGAATAAAATCAAGTCCAGAAAAATGTTCACCCGTCCATCTGAATATGTTTGAGTTTTTCTCTGTAAGGCCTCATGAATGTATTTCATGTTTCATTCTCAGTGTTCAGTCTCATGTTTTCAGAAACTGTTTGGATTTGAAATGTCTGAATGTTAAAACCTCAGCAGCTCCTTTGTTTCTCAGCAGCTTCAGCCTGTTGAACCTGCAGCTCTGCAGCTTGTTGCTAACAAACATGATGATCCTGTTTGTCTGCAGCTAAAAACAGTAAAGAGATCAACTTTATGTTTTCAATGCTTTTATGTAGAAATGCTTAGAAATTAATCTAATAATGCAATAAACTGCAGTTCACATTAAATTCAGTGTTTGTGCATTTATAGCATTAAATCATTTCTAACTGTATATATATTTATATATATAAAGTAATATTCATAGATTGTTTGCACTGAAATCTTTAAAGAATGAAACATGAAGATCATAAACCAGAAGAAAAACCATCTTATCAACGAGTCGGTAATAAACTAAAGACAGAAGGAGACGGAGGTCAAAGACTGTTTGGCTTCACTTCCATCTTGTTGCTCTGAAACTTTCTTTCCTTTCAGCTCCACCAACATCACCAGTAACACGTTAACAACCTCAAACCAGTAAAATCTTTACAAAGTTTAGTCTTTTAAATCACCAGCTGCTGATTGTTAATGTCTTTGGAACAATCAGTGAAACTCTCAGCTAAGATGCCTAAACTATTTTTAAAGACAAACTATTCAAATAGTTTCCCATCTTATAAAGTCCATAACAAAACAGTTCAATGTTTCCATCTTCAGGTTCCTGAAGGAGACCCGGTTCTGTCACAGGCTGATCGTTGCTCTTGGTTTCCACTTTGACCTGAAGGACGAATCCTTTAATTTATGTTTCCAAGAGGCCAGAAGTTTCTTGGTGAGGCGTCATCAACTATGAGCACCACGTCACCAACATGCACGTTTCTCCATCGCTGCCGTTCTTGGAGTTGTGAGAGGTTTTCTTTACTGCGTCGTTTCCAGATTTATCTGAAATATCCTGGATCTGTCTCCATGGTTACCATCCTGGTTCTTTGTTGGAGAGTCCAGATCAGGTTGGACTTTGATGAGCTGTTAGCACCTCTGACTCATTCAGACCTGAAGCTGCTGCTGTTCTGGGCCTCCTGTTGACGACGGCTTCAGCCTCACACAGTAAAGGATGGAGTCCATCTTCATCCACCGTCTGTGGAGTTCAGAACCGTTTCTCACGTCTGCAGCGTCTTCATCCTCCTGCTTGTGTTCGACTCACTGATAGATTTCTTTAACTCGTCCTCTGCTGGCTGTAAATCTCCTAACAGCGTTGAGACAAACGTCTGAATCGAGTGATGGAGCAACTTCTAACTGTGCTGCTCGTTTAGTGAGACGTGGAAAAATAACCTGGTATCTTTTGATTTGTCCTCTTCTCCTTTTCACCACCAACCTGTGGATATCAGGTTGGACCCGACATGTTGCCAGGTCTGCCATCCGATGTGATCTTCTTCTTAGCACACCTGGACTATGCAGATAGTCTGCTGGTTCAGACAATCAGACTTTCTGACGGCCCGTTTGCTCCAGGGATCCAGAATCTCTGACCTAATTCAGCCAACATCTGATTCCTCCCTGTGTGACCCGTCATGTTATCAATGTCTCCTTCAGTCTGGTGACGTGGGAATCATGCTGCTTAGAATCATGTGGCAAAGCTGCCCGACTCGACGCGCTGAGCTAAAGTGAGCTGCTAGTTCACTGCCGAGAATGACAGAGCAAAGACACGCCCCCTGGTTCTGATTGGCTGGTTTTGTTTCTGGCCTGTTTCTCCTTTACTGCATCACTTTTTATGCTAATTTCTCTCTCATCTTCTGATTGGTCTAAATGCTGCTGCTGTCTCCTGATTGGTCCACTCAGACATGAGGACGTCTCTCCTGTCCTCCATCAGCTTCCTGTTCATCACAGAATTTATTTTAAATCTCCTAAAAACCTCAAAGCTCCTCTGGTTCCTCCAGCCGGACCTTCCTTTGGTCAGACCAGCTGCTGCTGGTTTGGACCAGAACCAGGAGGAAACTACAGAACCAGGAGGAAACTACAGAACCTGATCAGTGATCAGAACCAAATGATCCGCCCGTCAGAATATTATTGATTCATCAGCTCTGGTCACTGGAGGTCAGAGGTCACGATGTCATCAGCATACCTGACCTTTCTGATAACTGATGGAGATAGTTGGATACATAAAGGTAAAAGATTTAATAAAATTCAATCAATCATAAAGGTTAAAGGTCATGATTAATCAAAATTGTTGAAATCCATGACCTTTAACCTCTATTCTGATCTGACTGAAGAGCATCATCATCTGATCTGAGATCCAGAACAGGAAGCTGCTGGTTCTGACCCAGAGACCCTCCTCACCTGGAGGAGGAAGAGGAGGAGGAGGAGGAGGAGGAGGAAGAGGAGGAGGAGGAGGAGGAGGAAGAGGAGGAGGAGGAGGAGGAAGAGGAGGAGGAGGAACGTCCAGGCTGACGGTCAGGATGGTTTTCTTCTCACTGTTTGCTGGAACGATTTGACACTCGAACGTCTCGCTGTCGGTAATCGCTGCGTTCTCCAGAATCAAAGAATCGTCTCCGTGGTACATCTGATTGGTCAGCAGGTCCAGATGCTGATTGGCTGCATCGATCTGCTTGTTTCTGTCCAGGACGTATCGTGAGCCCGGGTCCAGTCTCCTCACTCTGCCACTGTCAGACGCTCCTCATCAGGATCTTTACACGGCAGGATGACTTCATGTCCAGCTGTGGCTGAGATGATGGTATGACCTTTAGGAGACACACAGAGCAGAGAGGTCAGAGGTCAAAGTGGGATCAGTATAGTGTGTGTGATGAAGACTCATCAGATCCATCAATGTGAAGATTCATCCAACAGCAGAAACATCAAAATACTGAAACCTGAAAGACTGGATCAGGGTCAAAGGTCATGGTCAGTATAAACATTCAGAAAAAATAAATACATAAATACATTACTATAAACCATAAATTTAAATGACTAAAAATAAATATAAATTAAAAAATAATTGTGTTTATAATAAAAACTCTGATACATTTTTCTACCTTCCTTTCAAAAAGGAAAATGTTTTAATAAATCATTTGATCAATTAATTTATTAATATGTCACCAGTTTATTAAAGGAACTGAATAAATTAATAAAAGATCTGAAACTATCAAGCAGAGTTTCTGAGGATCATTGAGGATCTCGGCTGGATAATATGAGTCACAATATTTAATTTCCCTTCAGGATGAATAAAAGATTCATTCAAAGTCTAAACATGTTGACAGACGTCCAGGTGTTTATACTTATTTACATTAATATGCATTTATGAGGAGACAGGCGGATCAGCAGCTGCTATAAAAGAAAGGTGCTCAGTGGACGCACGGATTTATACAGCTGGATTTTTCTACATTTTTCTGTACGCCAAGTTTTAATGTGAAAACTGTTTTTATGCATGAGGCCCAGAGCAGTTCTTTACTCCAGGAAACAGTCTGATGGATGAAAACAGTCCAGGTGATTTGGTAACTCTGTACTTCCAAAGGGAACATTCATGTTCACTTGACTTGTGTTTGTATGGAAGTCCAATCCTGCCACTCTGGTCATCATTAAGCAGTACTTCATTAGTAGTGTTGAGGAAAAATGATTATTTTTAGTGCTTAATACAGTTAATCTTACCCCATGTGTAAAAGGTATATTGAACATTCTTATTTTGAACAAATTTCTTAATTTTGAACAGGTTTGTGTTAAGGATTTAAAACTAAACTATTCGATGGGTAAGTATGCAAAGGTCAGGAACCAAATACAGATCAAAGGAGATCTCGAGGAGGCTCCTGCTGTGATATCAGGAGTCAGGAGGCCATGAAATTATCATCTCCTGGAGGGCACTGTCACTTGAGCCTGCAGGAGGGAAGTCTGTTGGGTCAAAAGTTTGCCAGAGCCAATATCTGGGATGGTATAAAACTAATTACAACATAAAATGTTTAAACCACTAACATCTAATTTCTAAGACATTTTTCTAAGTATTGATAGGTTTTTAACTAGAAGGTATTATCTAATTGTGGAACTACTAGTCTAGTAAATGATGAATGTATTTGAAAATTGTACTATCTGTGACAATATCTGAATCAAATGGAAATTGTTTGAATGAAAATGTTTTGTTTAGTATTAGAAAATTGTTCAGGATTTATGTGACAAGGCAAGAATCAATCTTTTGAGATGCTGGTTCCAGATGAGCAAAAACTGGGTTTTGTGAAGGTAATCTTTTCTTGAACCAAATTACTGGATTTAGCTTTGTTCTGAGAATTTATGTAAGGAGAGATAACGGGAGACACTCCGAGCTTCACAGCTATCTGTAAAGTCTTGTTTTATGCTTTTATTTGCCCAAATGGCCCTAGAGCCCAGAAAACCAGGATGCAGCTGCTGGTTCCATTGTTCTACCAAAGAGTAAATGGCCTTTGATCTTTGCCGTGAAAAAGGGCAAGTTCTAAGTTTTTCTGAGTGTCTAAGGTAGCTTCTGGTTGGTCAACCAGAGGTACGCCTTAATTGAATATATTAACAAGGAAGGAAACACCTTCACTATAAGAGTTCGTGCACAGGAATAATAATTCAAATAGCTGCCCTATTTTGCCTTTTTGGCACCAGCTCTCTCCAAAGACATGTCTTTGCCGTTTCTTTCTCTATCTTTTGTCTGTCTCAGGTAATGAATCTGTATCTCTGTTGTTCTGCAGTTTTGTTGTTAATTCATACGTTGTTTTTTATTGGATTAAACTCTGTAATTCTGTGACGTCATCACGCATTGTTGTTTCCTTGTTGCCGCACGCCGCTCGCTGAGAGGACCTGGGATCAGAGGAAGAGAGAGCCAAGCTTTTTCCAAATTAAGCTAATTTAAAATACTCTTCCTTAACATTTGGGGGCTCGTGCCGGTTCTGGAGTTTTGGCGGGTGGCTGTTTGTCCCGGATTAATCCGTCTCGGCCCGGCGCTTCGGTGTGGTAAGACTCTATTTAATTACTTTCTGTCTCAGCGCCATGTGGTCGGACCGGGGCTGATTGCTCTCGGTGTGTGTGTGGCCTCACAGAATTTGGAAGCAGCAGAGGTATATAGATTCCTCCTGAAAGAGTCTTGTATATAGTTTGGATGAATACACATTACAGGGAATTGTGGCGGATTCAAGCAGCAGGAGTTATGCGCCTCTGTTAACAGCTGGGTTTTTTGTGTAGTCTTTAATCCCTGAGAAACAATGCCTGGATCTCTAAAAAAGGAAGTTGTGTACTAAGAAGTAGGTTGGATCACCTTTTCTGTGCGATGAATTAAGGACTGACAGTGATTTGGATACATACACATTACAGGGGATCGTGGCTGATCCAAAACAGTAGGAGCGACGTTGCCGCTGTTTTAAAGCTGGGGTTCTTGTTATAGTCTTTCCCCTGAGAAACAATGCCTGGATCTCTAAACAAAGGAAGTTGTGTATTGTAGAGGACGTTGAATCACCTTTTTTGTGGTAAACTGAAAAGTGAAACAATGTATTTTGGAAACTGATGCATCTTAAATTTTTTGTCTGCGCCTGATTATTTTTTTTTATTTTTTATTTTTTCTCTTTTTCTCTCTGTCTTTTCTGTAACTGTTTTGTGTGTTTTCTGTATTTCTCTGTTTGTGGCGTTTGAATCAGAGAGCTCTGTGTGTATGTGTGCGTGTTTGGGACGACTGTGTTTGTGAACAGATTGCGCTGAGTGAAATGCTGTGTTTGTAAAGCGCAGTTTGTGCTGATTTGAGGTGATTTGCTGCATTTTTATTGTAAAGTTATTATGGACACTGAGTTGTAATAGATGTTGTTGGATATTCTTCTGGTCTGGGTCCGTGGTGT
Organism: Gambusia affinis; assembly: GCF_019740435.1. Lineage (NCBI taxonomy): Eukaryota > Metazoa > Chordata > Actinopteri > Cyprinodontiformes > Poeciliidae > Gambusia > Gambusia affinis. The sequence goes on from NC_057885.1 coordinate 24,891,163, forward strand.
TAAAGGAAGAAATAGTACTAAGTTAGCTTAATTTGGAAAAAGCTTGGCTCTCTATTTCTTCCTATTTCCCGGGTTCTTCCAGCGAGGAGTGTGTGCCAATCAGGAGCAACATGCGTGATGACGTCACAGAGTTACAGCATTTAATCTCACAACAAGCAACGTATGAGTTAACAAGAAAACTGCAGAGTTACAGAGACATACATTCATTACCTGAGACAAAAGAATTAAGACAGAGACAGAGAAAGAAAAAGCAAAGACATGTCTTTGGAGAAGGCTGTTGCCAAAACGGCAGGAAATAACAGCAATCTAACTTATTATTATCGTGTTCAATCTCTTTATAGTGGAGGCGTTTCTCTCCTTGTTAATGTATTCATTAAGGCGTACCCCTGGTTCGACCAACCAGGAGCTCCCCTGGACACTCAGAGGAACTTAGACCTTCCCTTAATTTCACGCCAGAGATCAAAGGCCATTTGGTCTCTAGAAGAACAATGGAGCAAGCAGCTGCATCCTAGTCTTCTGGCTCTAACAGATACCTGTGAAATTCGGAGTGCCTCCCGGCCAAATCAAATAATTTAGTTTAAGGAAAGATTATCTTCACAAACCTAATTCTGGTCTACTGCATTCAGCATTTTCCAAAGATTTAAGTCCTTGCTTTATCACATAAAATCCTGAACAGTTTTCTAATACTAAACAACACATTTTCATTGAAACAATTTCCATTTGGTTCAGATATTATCATAGACAGTACAATTTTCAAATACATTCAGCATTCACCCTTCTAAACTTAGATAATGCACTTTCATTATAAACTTGCTATTAATACTTAGAAAACTGTTAGTGATCTCAACATTCTATGTTGCATTCTAGTTTAAACCATGTCAGATGTGGTTCTGGGAAACCTTTGATGCTCTGTGAGCCATACAGGCTTCTGCCCTGCAATAGATGCTAATTTCGTGGCTTCCTGAGCCCTGATAACAATCCTAAAAGATCTCCTTTGATCTGCATCTAGTTCCTGACCTTTGACATTTACTCTGCTGGATAATTTAACTGTAAATTCTTCACAGAACATCTGTTTAAAACAAATAAATTTATACAACATAGAATGATCAAGATACCCTTCACACATGACATAAGATTAACTGTTAAGAAATTTGTTCAAAATCAGACTGTTCAATATACCTTTTACACCTGGGGTAAGATTAGCTGTATTAAGCACTAAAAATAATAATTTTCCGTAACAGTCCCCCTTTTGAGGTCTATTAATTATAGACCTCACAAATAAATTGATTAAGCCTTCTAATAGAGGAACCAAACCTATATAGTACACTAAACTAGATATCAGTAGCCAAATTATATCACAGTCCCCCTTTTTAAATAGAGCCTCCCAGCTCCACAACTCTCTCATCAGCAAGACCACAAAAAACATCTGATAAAGGGGATGAAGGAGGTGGGCCACTGCGTCTCTTCTCACTGAGACTGTAATAGGACTTACACTGCCCATCCATGTGTCTTAAGCCGAACTCCATCATCCGAACCTGTCAAATGGAAACCTGTGCCAACCCACAATTTTCAATACTTACCCGTTGAACCACAAAATTTCAACCAATCAAATCAAAGAGTAAAACATACCTATGGGTATAAAAATATGACAAATCATAAAACGCCACAATCACCATAGAACTAAAAACACAGTACAAACAACAGCTCAAAGCATAAAATGCAAAACCATAAACACATAAAATTACAAAACACTTTTTCTTGTTCTTTTGTTTGTTTGTTTTTTTCACAATAAAATATCCTGCAATAGTCCTTGGAAAAATATGAATTCTTCGTCAAGAAATGACCAAAAACATGCGCAAAAAACGAAAGTTCGCAATAAACGAGAAAACGCAAGAAAAAATATGTGAAGCTGATGATGATCCTCTTGCATCCTGATCGGTCGTCTTCCCGTCGTTATACAGCTCAGTTGACAAACTGAGCGTCCGTTGCTCTACTGAAAATCGGATTATTATGCCTCATTTCAGTGAGATTCTTTAAAAAAAACAAAAGATGAAATCTCCTTCTCCCCATGGAAGGACATCGGAACAGAGAAAATAAAATCTCCTTTTCCGAGCCCTGTAAACCTCGAATTTCAGGAAGATGAAGTGGCCACGACAGAAACCCTGCTACACTTCTTCTCGGGACAGTAGATCCACGTCTGCTTCTGGCCGTGCCTGGCTGTGCTCCTCAACTGAAGCTTGATGCTGCAGGTCCTCCTGTATCACTCGGAACGCGCGTTGTGGCTCCTCGGCTGCCGTGCACTGACTCCAATGGAGCCAGGCGTCTCCTTTCCCTTGTAGACGAACAGCATGGGATGTCTTCTCCACTACTCAGTGTGGTCCGGTGAAGCGAGGTTCAGACCGCTTCCGTTCGATGACCCGCAGGGGCACCCAGTCGAGTCCAGGAACTGGTCTCGAGCCTGGACGTTCCTGTCACGTCTGATATTATGCAAATTCCACTCCCAGAACCTGTAACTCATTAAAGCAGTCGTTATGCGACAAATGTGCACATTCACCTTTTCATCCTGGTATAGTCCGGCGGTCCACGTAACTTCCGTCGGTTTCGAAGCTCAAATGGAGAAAAACCCTGTTGAATGGTTACTAGACAGACAGGCATCGAAGTAATAGGCAAAACATCTACTCAATTTAATTCTTATGTGCACATAGTTCAGCCAATTTCTGTGATAATTTAATTTAGTCTCCCTTGCCTTGTAATTGGGGACAATATATAATTAGTTTGCCAGTTTTATTTCAAAATTTATATTCTGTTCTAATCACACATATTCATACCATATATTCACAGACAGACGATAACACAACAAACAGAACATGAAACATTCAGTCTAGTCAAGGTCAGTCACAAAACCGTCAGTCTTTTCACATCGTATTCTTCTTTGTTCAAATTTATTCAATCAAGAATTACGAAAGCTACAAGAATGCTCCAAATGTGTAGCATTAAATGTTTTACTATTTTATAAATTTAGTCTCCAAGATTTTAATTAACATGTGCATTCTAAAAGATATTTCTCAAAAGTTATATTAGAACCCAATTAATAATTTCCTTTTTGTCAAAACTTCTCACCAATTTCAATAACTGCATATCCAATATTGTGTCTCAGAGTTAAATTCTAGTTTATATATTCAATTAAGATGCAACAAATACTTCAACGTTCCACAAAACACTGCTATTTAACTCCATAATTATCAACAATTAGAGATTTTAATTTAATTTTACATAAATTCCTTCACTCAGAAAAACCCTTTAAATGTCCGCTTATTTGCAAAACTTAATAGTATAAGGACCTTTTCCTTCTCATTTCATTTTATTTCCAGGATAATTTAATAATTTTCATAGTTAACCTTTATCGTCATTATTTTGTTTTGTCAGGGCCTCTGCCCCTTTTTGTCTAAAATGTAAACTTTCAAAACAAATAGATCAATTATTTGTAGCATGATTTAAACCCACAAGATTACTCAAATTTTCCCAGAACATTTCACATTACAATTTTAAGCACATTATTTCAGTCTTACTCGTTAAGGATTTCAATAAGTAGAATTTCATCATGTATTAGCTCCCTTGGAAACCTTTAACGTTTAAACAGTCACTCCATAGTTCTACTCATCTTCAACTTTTCCCAACATTCAGGGGTAACCAGAGCAGCCTTTAGAGAATTTTTCTAATTTGAAATTATCAAAACATTAAAGCAGTATGTGTTAATTTAACCAAACAGGCTTGTTCTCATCAAACCATGAATTCGAATATTTAGTTAGAAAATGCCCTTAGAAAGATCACACCACCAAATTATTATTTGTACATATGTAAAACATTTTAAGAAATATATTTTCTTCCACCACCTTTTCCTAGAAAATTTAACTAATGTTTGTCAAAGCATGTTTACCCATTAAACTCAGCATTATGATGCTAAAAATGTACTTTTAATATTTTCCATATTATTTTCTTACTCACTAAGTATTTACTTTTTAAATAATTCACTGTAAAGAGTTCTCTGAATTTAAGACACCAAAACTCCAAGCAACTCGCCTTATCTCTACAGTCAGATGGGCCATAAAACTACTTGACACCTCCTTCATGAACTTTTCTTCACCTTGTAGAAGGAACTTTTATGGCAGGAAAGAAAGCTAATTAGGATTCCAAGAGAAAAACTCCCAATTCCTCTGCTACTTCATCAGGTTCTTGCACTCGTATCATACAACATGTTTTTTAGTTTCATCCAATTTTAATTTCAACTTATAAATCTTTTTGGGGTGCCTCTTGTTGTTTCACTACTAAAATTGTGACATATATTCTGATATTTTGTCAGGAGCTACTTTAGGTGATGGGGGAGAGAATGATTTGCATTACAGCTGCCTTTTATTTCCTGCTGAGCTATTTGTCTCTTTTCCATAGGATCTAGTATTGTGCTCGCATATTAGAGAATTCTCCTCTCACCCCCCTGAAACACAACCAGATTAACAATCGGTTGTGTTACAGAAACATCCAAACAAAATTGGGAAGATGATCACACACCTCCCTGCCACCATGTCTAGGAGTTTGAACATGCACCGTAATCGCAGAGTCCACAGGCAAACACAGCATGCTGCATATGTCTGTAAAAGAGGAGAAAGAGATCAGGAACAACAATAGAACTTCAAGGAAGCGTTTTACCACGCCCCTTAACTCCCAAAGAAATATGTGGAACTGCTTCATCATGCATTATAAACCGAAACGATCAAACATAAGTCAGATTACTACAGCAGCAACACCCCCTTTTGTCTCAAAAATGCAACCATTCAGTCCGGCCTTGGTCATAACACAGAGTGACATGAGGAAGAACAGAAGCCGGTCCACATGGGACAAGCGCTTCGGGTCCAGGTTGGCCAAAGCAGAAAACAGGACAGGATACAAGTTTAAAACACTTATCTGCAAACGACACCTCTCTGTCCCACTTCTCCGTCCTCCCCCTGGGTCTGGCGTCACTGAGGTGCAATCCTCCCCCCTTTCTCTGAACTCTCCGCAGTCACATGTAACTGGCTCTGATGTCGGACTTTGAGTTGTCCAGAATGTCCCTCTATCAACGTCCAAACAGTTCATGAATGAGACAGCATCAAACAGTTCAGTTCGTTGTCTTCATCTTAGAGGCACATCATTTTCCGTCTCCACGCTGATGTCAGGGGGTTGGTCAGCGGAGGTTGTACGAGTTCAATTGCACCCAAACAGGAATCTAGTTTCAGTCCAATGTCCAGCAGGACACCATGCAGGAATTTTCTGAATCACAGTTCACAGGCATCGGAACTGTAAGACCAGCATGTCATCAGTGACTGAAGGTGATAGAACTCTTCTCTGTCTCCTTGAGTGCTGTCATCAGCTAGTGATGTGGAGGGAACATCATGTCGACCATGGCAAGACTGGTTTGAGTTGAGGTCAGGGGTCAGACGCACCGCAGCGAGTCTCAGACAGAGGAAAAAGAAAGAAGCAAACAGGAGTTAATTAGTTAGCTTTTACATAAAAACACCCGTCTCTGCTTCGCAAGCCTCGCACCCCCATCAAACAGACGCTCTCCTTCTTTCCTCACCCCACGCTGGAAGAGTAGGCTGCCAACATGGAGTTGCACCCTTTTAACCCAGGATGTGTCACTGCAGCAGGAGTCCAACCGAAGCCTCAGTAATTGTCCAAAAAAATCATTATTCTACTTCTCCACCTCTCTCTCCTCAACCTGAGAAATCTGCAAATCATGGAACAAATGCAACCCCCATCCTATATAATCACAGCATTCCAACCTATGTATTCAACATGGCAGCGACATAGGGAGGGACATCTATTCAAAACAGGGCCTGGCGGAAATAGTCTGTCATTAATGTTGCACCAGTGCCACAGAAAGTTATTCGTTCCCCATTAACCAAAAAAGGGTTATTTCAGGCGCAATGTTATTTATTTACAGCAAATCTTAGAAATTTAGCAAAAACCTATAAATTCTGACCTCAGTCATTTCATCAAATTTGGGGATAATTTGACATTATATAAGCCTAGTGCACTCGAAGCCAAATCCAATTTTACTCATGTGTGGTGTTTCTCAGGACAGATTCCAACCATATGTGTCAGGTTTTTGATGCAATCTTATTTAATTTATCAAGTCACTAATTTATTTATACATTCATTTATTTATTCAAATTATTTTGTATGTAGTCAGCTAGTAATTTGACAATACAGCATTACCACAATCCTCTATGTCCGCATAGTCATAGTTTATTCTTCATTTATATTTCAAGTCGTAGTTCTACCAATCAGAGAACGTTAGAACCCATAATTTATTTTCAGCACGTTCAAATGTTATATTTTATCAGGATTCCATCTTGCAATAACCTTTCAATCTTTACAGTGCAGCTCAGGCTGCCTGCTAGTATCATTTATCCGAACAAATAGTTTAGTTCATATTATGAACAACATAGGGCATCCCAAAAACTGTAATTTTTGCACCTCGAAACAGCAGTGAAAGAAAACGTTCCGAAGAGTAATTACTGCTTCAACTCGGTTCGAATCCCGACAACCAGCGGCGGACAGAAGGAGCTGACCTATAACGCTCGCCTAGCGGAGAATTTTACTCCCTAGGACTTTAGACAGGTCGTAAGACCCGACTGCCAGCAGGTTTGGAGCGCGTCGTTCTCCTTCCGCCAGCGGCGGCTGTATGGGAACCCCTTTAACCACAGCTAGTTTGAAACAAACACACAAAATGAAATCCAAACACTTTTCAGCAGTATAAATTCAACCCGTCAACGGACCACATGGCCTAACGTGATTTTCAAATCATCCGCCTGGACAGCAAGCGAATTCAGACCAAGCTGTCGCTCATAAATAATAATCAAGCCAGCGATCCGTGCCCGCAAAGTTATCCACGGAGTCAGACCAGAAGAATGACCAACAACATCTTTTGCAACACATTGTCCATAAGCACTTCACACTAAAATGCAGCAAAAATCAACACAAATCAGCATCGTTCCACCCAGACCAATCAGAACAGACAGCGCTTGACAACACAGCGGGCCACACACACCAATCAGCACATACACACACACGCGCAGAGCTCAGCAGGGACACGCCACACTGAACAGCAGCTTAGGTCCGAAATCACCACGGACAAACACAGAAAACACAAAACACACTGACATAAAAGACAGAGAGAAAAAAATTAAAAAAAAAAATAAACAAAAAATAATCAGGCGCCGAAAAAATAAGTAGCATCAGTTATGATTGTTTCTTTTTTGTTTTTTATTCATTTATTTAATTACTTTCTTTCGAAGGCTCAAAACTAAAAGTCCTTCAGGTTAAAAGCACTAAACCCAACTAATTTATTCACTTACTTTCTTTTGAAGGCTCAAAACTAAAATTCCTTCAGGTTAAAAGTCCTAAACCCAACCAATTTATTCACTTACTTTCTTTTGAAGGCTCAAAACAAAATTCCTTCGGGACTTAAAAGTACTAAACCCAACTACTTTATTCACTTTCTTTCGAAGGCTCAGTAACATTCCTTCAGGTTAAAAGTCCTAAACCCAGCCATTTAAACCGCGGCGACGTCGCTCCGACAGTTTTGGACCCGCCACAGTCCTCTGAATATCTTTTGGAGGCACAGAAACAATCCCCCGGGAGAAAGATCAGAATCTCAACCCAGCCTTTTTACGGCACAGACGCGTCACTTCTGCTGCCTGAATCCGCCACGATTCTCTGAATTTCATTTATTCCAAGTATATACAACAAACACGTACAATAAAAACTATAAACACTGCCGCAGATCTGTGAGGTCACACACATATACCGGGAACAACCACTGTCGGGCCGCAGCGCCTGATATGAAAACAACAAAAGGTTTCTTACCACAATGCAGCACTCGGTCCGACACAGATTACTCCGGGACACACAGCTCGTCAAGCACCCACGAGCCCCCAATTGTTAAAGGAAGAAATAGTACTAAGTTAGCTTAATTTGGAAAAAGCTTGGCTCTCTATTTCTTCCTATTTCCCGGGTTCTTCCAGCGAGGAGTGTGTGCCAATCAGGAGCAACATGCGTGATGACGTCACAGAGTTACAGCATTTAATCTCACAACAAGCAACGTATGAGTTAACAAGAAAACTGCAGAGTTACAGAGACATACATTCATTACCTGAGACAAAAGAATTAAGACAGAGACAGAGAAAGAAAAAGCAAAGACATGTCTTTGGAGAAGGCTGTTGCCAAAACGGCAGGAAATAACAGCAATCTAACTTATTATTATCGTGTTCAATCTCTTTATAGTGGAGGCGTTTCTCTCCTTGTTAATGTATTCATTAAGGCGTACCCCTGGTTCGACCAACCAGGAGCTCCCCTGGACACTCAGAGGAACTTAGACCTTCCCTTAATTTCACGCCAGAGATCAAAGGCCATTTGGTCTCTAGAAGAACAATGGAGCAAGCAGCTGCATCCTAGTCTTCTGGCTCTAACAGATACCTGTGAAATTCGGAGTGCCTCCCGGCCAAATCAAATAATTTAGTTTAAGGAAAGATTATCTTCACAAACCTAATTCTGGTCTACTGCATTCAGCATTTTCCAAAGATTTAAGTCCTTGCTTTATCACATAAAATCCTGAACAGTTTTCTAATACTAAACAACACATTTTCATTGAAACAATTTCCATTTGGTTCAGATATTATCATAGACAGTACAATTTTCAAATACATTCAGCATTCACCCTTCTAAACTTAGATAATGCACTTTCATTATAAACTTGCTATTAATACTTAGAAAACTGTTAGTGATCTCAACATTCTATGTTGCATTCTAGTTTAAACCATGTCAGATGTGGTTCTGGGAAACCTTTGATGCTCTGTGAGCCATACAGGCTTCTGCCCTGCAATAGATGCTAATTTCGTGGCTTCCTGAGCCCTGATAACAATCCTAAAAGATCTCCTTTGATCTGCATCTAGTTCCTGACCTTTGACATTTACTCTGCTGGATAATTTAACTGTAAATTCTTCACAGAACATCTGTTTAAAACAAATAAATTTATACAACATAGAATGATCAAGATACCCTTCACACATGACATAAGATTAACTGTTAAGAAATTTGTTCAAAATCAGACTGTTCAATATACCTTTTACACCTGGGGTAAGATTAGCTGTATTAAGCACTAAAAATAATAATTTTCCGTAACAGTGGAAAACTCTGCGGGAACAGATTGCTGACTTGATTACTATTTATGAGCAACAGCTTGGTCTGCCTTCGCTTAATGTGAAGGCGGATGTATTGTAAATCACATTGGAAAATGCGGTCCGCGAACAGGATGAACTTCTTAGTGCTGACCAGCCTTTGGATTTGATTTTGAATGTCTGTTTAAAACAAGCCATTGATGACGGAAGGAGAAAGACACAATGAAATCTGCGCAGTCGGGTTCTGTTGGACCTGAAAGGAAAAAGTCCCGGGGGGTAATTTCCTAGCTGGGCCGGCGTTTTAGGTCACCTCCTTCTGCCAGCGGCTGATTGACGACATTCAAATCAAGTTGAAGCAGGATTACCCTTTGGAGTGTTTTTTAGTGCTGTTTCTGGTGCGCAATTCCAGTTTTTGTACTACCCTGTGTTGTTGATAAACTGGACTAAGTTATTTATTCGAATAAATGATAATAGCAGGAAGAGTGAACTGCACTCTAAAGATTGGAAGGTTATTGAAAGATGGAATCTTGATAAAATATAACATCTGAACAGATTGAAAGTAATTATGGGTTCTAACATTCACTAAATTGATAGAGCTACAGGTTGAAATATAAATAAAGAATAAGCAAAGACAAGGAGTAAATGGAGGATTGTGAAAATAATGTATTGGCAAATTAGTAGATGACTAAATGAAAGTAAATTTAATAAAATACATAAATAATAAACAGTACAAAAACAATAGGCCTTCGCTGCGCTTTGCTGCTCGGGCCTAAATAGTTCCAGTTTTTCCACCAACAAAATACGCATCTCCCTCCATTGTTTACATTTCTGTCGCATAGAGACGTCGGTCACTCGACAAGACGAGTAGAGGAAATACGATTAAATTACAAAAGAAAATAGTAACGCAAAAATGATTTTGATAAGTAACTGTAGTCTGACTACTGGATTAGAAACAGCCACACGTTAGATTACTGGTTACTGAAAAAAGTGGTCCGACGTCAGTAACGCGTTACAAATTAACACGTTACTGACGTCACTGCTGTCAGGTTAACTGGTCTCTCTAAATTCTCCCTGGGTGTGAGTGTGTGTGTGAATGGTTGTGTGTCCTGTATGTCTTTGTGTTGCCCTGTGACAGACTGGTGACCTGTCCAGGGTGACCCCGTGACCCCATGACCCCGCCTCTCACCTGGAACGTAGCTGGAGAGGAACCAGCAACCCTCCTGACCCCATTAGGGACGAAGGGTGTATAGAAAATGGATGGATGGATATTTTAATAAACCTGTCAGCATAAAGTATTAACCAACATCAGATTCTCTACATAAATGTGATTCATTGATAAAGTTGACATTTAAAGTATTTCTAATCTTTCTTGTGCTAATATTTCAATTTACAGATGTTTTTTTTTTTATAGGTGATTCTTTTTCTGCTGTCAGTCTGAGTTTGCTATGACATCATCTCACTTTTTATTGCACCATATTTACATGAAATATAAGTAACTAATTTTAATATTCTGACTTTCAAACCACTTTTTCTGTTTGGATACTGGATATTATCCCCATCTCTATATCAGTTATTAAACAATATTTCTGTACTTACAGATCAGACGCTGAGCAGCTGCTTCCTTCATGGCTGCTGACTTTGACTAGACCGATTCACTAGAGGAGAGTCAGAGGAAGAAACAGAGTCCGCCTCTTCCTGTACACATTATGGTTTTAGCATATCTTTCTTCCAGACAATGCTACAAAATGTGCAAAGAAACAGAATTTTAGAATGTTTTTATTCACTGTTCAATAATTACTACATCCATTTGGAATAAATGCTGCCTCGCACTTGTAACAGAGTTACAAATGTACTTTAGTTAAATTATTATTTCTTATTCATTTTATATTGAGAATTTGTGAATTTTATCTCATTCAGTTATTTTTGTTTATTTTGTTGTTTTTGCCTGCGGGGGTCGCTCTTCTGCACTCCGTCTCATTTGTGTTTACTGGGCTTCCGTAGTTGATTCCAGCCCTCATAGCTCCTCTGTTTATTTAACTTTGTCCCACTGTATTGTGTCGCTGTGGCCACCAGGTGGCGTTTTTCTCTTGTTTTGGTTTAAGATTTTTATGAGAAGATTTCTTTTTTGTGTGTGTGTTAACTGTTGTTAAATTTGCAAAATGTAAATGTTACCGGACAACGTTGTTCCCGCTGCTGTGGGACTGCAGAGAGAGAAAGAGAGGGAGTTGAATAAGTTTTGATTTATTTTCCCTTCTTTCCCAGAAATAAAAAAGAATTTAAATATCCTGACTGAGTGAGTTCTGGAGACTTATTGATGCCATCCGTTACACACTGTCTGATTTTAGATGATCATGAGTTTTGTGATGGAAAATATTATCAAATAATACATTATGATTTTGCTGATAATACAATGTTCGTACCACAATCCCTTCTTTTGATTATAATATAATATTTCATATTAATCACATCAAATTTTATTCCTGCAGTTCTTATAGTTTTTTGCAGCAGTGTTCTCTACAGCAGGACGGTTCGTTTTCATTATTGTCCATCCCTCTTTATGGTCAGTCATGATTGTCTATCATTTACAGCAAGTGCATGTCTTTTATATATTTCTTATAATTTTAATTTATTTTACTTCTTTTCAATTTATTTTCTTTCTTCCTTTTTTGCAATTGTGGCAGCACTAGATGTGTAAGAGCCAGTTAATGGGGAATTCATATAGAATAATAATTTAGATTAAAAATGTATAAATATGCTTAATTTAATTTTAATAAATTCATGATGAGTATATTTTCTAGAATGTATAACTTAGTTAATATAAAAGGATGCTTTTATTGTGAAAAGGGCCAAAGCTATTGTGGGAGGTGGGAGGGGTCACAAATTACATATATGTACACATACATACAGTGCCTTACTAAAGTATTCGGCCTCCGTGAACTTTTCAACATTTTGCCGCTTTTCAGGCTTTAAACATAAAGATCTAAAATTTTTATTATTTTGTGAAGAATCAACAACAATCGTGAGGTGGAACAAAATTTATTGGATATTTTAAACTTCAACAAATAAAAAAACTACAAAGTGGGGCATGTAATATTATTCAGGCTCTGTGATGGGCAAATTCATGGCCACTGCCATGTTGTATGTATCTGGCACCTGGAGGTACCAGACAAAAGATGGGGGCCAGGGGCCAAGTCCACCTCAGCAAACAGGAAGGGGCGGGTTGGACCATACCTTATATGGAAATGGGTCCATTGCACTCTGGAAGTGGAGGGGGCGCTATTTCCTAGATTATCCGGGTGTGAAAAAGGCTGCTTGGTAGTCTCCTATGTTGAGCCCTTTAAGGGGCGGAGCTTAGAGCACCGGTGAGCAGCATGCAGACGAAGAAGGGGAGAAAAAGGGAAAAAAGGAGCTGCAGAGTTTTTTACCGTTCGCAGTTGTGTATTCCATCTTGCTGTTTGCAGTTTGTTGTCACCTTCTCCCGATGTGTGTGCGTGAAATGTAAGTAAGTAATGTCGGGAGGGTGGGTGACATTGTTTATTCAAGAGAATATGTCAGTTTACCCTTAATTGATAGCATGCTTCATATCGCAGCGCGTAAGAGCTACAAAACGTGGTTTTCTTTCTCGTGCAGTGTATTTATCTAGAAACGAGATGTTTGTAGTTATTAACATTGCAGTTGTTTAGCATGGGTAATACTAGTTCAGTCATTTGTTGGGAAATATTCGGACACTGATTTTGTATTATTGTCTGTCTTTCTAGAAAAACCATACACACGGTTACAAGTTGAAAATAAACAGCAAGTACAAGTTGAAATTCCTGGAGTGCGACTCTGCGTTTTTTGGAGTTCTGACCGGACTCACCACAGTGATCTGAATTTTCCACCAGCAAACAAATTCCCTAAGTTTTAATGGTCCTTCGAGCCGGATAGCAGATTGCTGTTTAAGAATGCAGAACCAAGAGTCAAAGGCATTGGACACTCAACCCAAACGACGAATGTCAGTTCCTTCCTACCTGTCAGATTATGACTTAAGTGGACCTGGAGCTCAGAGTAGATTCCGGACAGCAGCTGCAGGGGAGTTATCAGTGGAGCAGAGGGCACTAGGGTGTACAACTACCAGATCTCTATCACCACCTATTAGCCAGAGCTTCGACATGATGAGCCTGGGGGATGATGAGGAGCAAGAACTAGAGCTTTGTCAATCTATGGGGCAAGTCACCGGGGAGCAGCAGACCAACCAAGTTCCTGAGTTCAGTGCTGCTCTCCAAGAGATGCGCCAAGAAAATGCTGAGCTTCGTAAACAGTTTCAGAGCCTGATGGTTGCTTTACAGTCCCAGCCAGCATCCCATCAGCCTCTGCTCCCACCTCCTCCACCTCAAAGTGTTTATAGTGGCGGTTATGGACCTTACCAACCCCCTACTGATTCTCCAGCATACCAGCAGCTACAATATCCAACATACAGCTCACGAAGAAACCTGCGATTAGATTTCACTAAACCTAGAGTTTCTCAAACATCCGGTGGTTTGACTCACAGCCTGTACTACGCAGACACACCGCAGCAAAGCGCATCTTCCTATTCACATAGAGATTCTACATTTTTCCAAGCTCCCGGATTTAATGAGCCACAGAGAGACCACATACAGGGGGCCGAAGCCCACCATCCCCAGATTTACATCACCAGATCCCAGAGAGTTTGCACGTATGAAGATTGCCTTAGAGAATCTATTACCAAGCGATGCTACAGAAAGATACAAGTACCAGATCCTCACTGATCACCTCCAGTGTGAGGAAGCTTCACTTGTAGCAGACTCATACTGCAACTCAAGGCAACCTTACACTGATACAATGCTGGCTCTCACGAAGATGTATGGACAGCCCCACAAGCTTGCAGTGCAACGGATTGCAGAGTTAATGGATGGACCAAATATAGTGGTGATGTTAGGAGTTTTCGCCTGTTTGCCCTCAACGCATGCGGTCACTAGTCGGCATGTTGGAACAACTAGGGCAAAGAGGTCAAATCGAGTTAGTCTCGGCTCTCATGTTTCAAGACTCTTAAGTAAACTTCCCTATGACCTCAATGCCAGCTTTAAGAGATTTATCCACCCACTGAGAGTTGCCATTCCTACCCTCATGGACTTTGCTGATTGGCTAGAATATGAGCTAGAAATTCAGGAAGACGGCATGAAGCCCCCCAAGAGAGAGAGTCATTTAGCAAGAAGCCTGATACCAAGCGCACTCCCAAGCCCTCAAGTAAGGCTGCTACTATCCTCCTGGGCACTGAGAAGGTCTCTGGATCAAATAGCGTAGCAGCACCACCTGCATCTCCTGTCAACAGGTCAAAGGAGAAAGAGAAGGTTACGCCTACTGTCCTTATTGTGACAACGACAAGCACTTCCTGAACAACTGTTCTAACTTTAAGACTTTGACCAAAGAACAGAAGGTGACATGGATTAAAACAAATAATAAGTGTTGGCGTTGCTAGGACGAATCACCAAGCAGCCAAGTGTACACTTAGAGCTCCCTGCAAAACCTGTGGTAGGAGACATCTGTTAGTGCTGCATGAAGTGAATGAAAGAGCAGAGGAAGAACAAGCAGCAGTTCCATCTTCAGGAGAAAGTTGCCTTGTTAACACTGCTAACAAAGTCATGTATGTCGACCGGCCAGTCTACAACTGCAAGGTGCTACTGAAGATCAGTAAGGTACTCCTGAGAAATGGTGACAAGTCCCTCGAGACGTATGCCGTCTTAGATGATGGATCTGAGCGGACAATCCTACTTCAGTCTGCTGCCAAACAGTTAGGTCTTAAAGGAAGTAAAGAGGTGTTAGCTCTTCGTACAGTCAGACAGGAAGTGGAGAAGCTCCACGGGGCGGCTGTGTCTTTCACAATTTCCCCAGCAGCCAACCCTGACAAAGTGTATGGCATCCAGAATGCCTTTACAGCTGAGCAACTGAGTTTAGCAGAGCATTCCCATCCAGTTGTCTCACTCCAGCAGAAGTATAAACATCTGTCAGGTTTGCCTCTCCCTCCTCTAAACAGAGTCCGTCCCATGTTGCTGATTGGCGCTGATTACACACACCTCATTACACCAGTGGAGCCAGTCAGACTAGGACCACCTGGTGGCCCGGCAGCAGTGAAGACTCTTCTCGGATGGACTCTACAGGGACCAGCTCAAGCCATTAAATCCATCACAAATGTGAGTCACTGCCTCTTCACATCTCTGTCATCACCCACAGAGCTGTTCTCCTGTGTAGAGAAGTTATGGCAGATGGATGTGCTCCCTTACCGCAGTGAGAAGTTAGCAGTCAGGTCACGACAAGATCAAGATGCAGTTAAGCTCCTGCAAGAAGAGACGGTGAGAGTCAATGTTAGTGGTGTTGAGCGTTATGCTACACCCCTTCTTCGGGTCAAGAACATGCCTCTCCTGAACGCCACACCAGAAGCAGTGTTGCCTCTCCTGAGAGGCACAGAGAAGCGCCTTGCCAAGTCACCAGAACAAGCTGCTGCTTATCAGATGGAGATAGAGAAGCTTATAGGATCTGGTTACGTAGTGAAGTTGGTGGATCATCAATCTGAGACCAGTGGTGAAGCTTGGTATATACCCCATCACATGGTTCAACATAATGGGAAGAACCGGGTGGTCTACAACTGTTCATTCCAACACCAAGGGAACATGCAGTGGCATTCAGCAGTGATATTCGTGGCATGTTCCACCAAGTGAGGCTCCTACCAGCAGATCGACCCCTGCTTCGGTTTCTGTGGCGGGACATGAACCGAGACAAACCCCCTGATGTCTATGAGTGGCAGGTACTTCCATTTGGAACGACTTGTAGCCCTTGTTGTGCAACGTTCGCATTGCAGAAACACGTCATGGACCACAGCCAACCAGAAGAAGATGTTCGTGTTGCCATTAACAAGTCCTTCTACGTGGACAACTGCTTACAGAGTCTCGCATGTCCAATAGCGGCCAAGACACTCGTTGACAAACTGCGCCACCTGCTGGCTGATGGGGGATTTGAGTTGCGGCAGTGGGCCAGTAACAATCCAGATGTCATCCACCATCTTCCTCCAGACCTCAAGTCAGCCAGCTGTGAGCTGTGGCTCAGTCAAGGTCAGTCCGACATCCAAGAGCCAGCCCTTGGGCTACACTGGAACTGTAAGTCTGACACCCTCACCTACAAACACAGACACATTGATTGCTCAGTGGCTACTATGAGGAACATTTATAGAGTTTTAGCCAGCCAGTATGATCCTCTTGGCTACATAGTGCCTTATACCACCCGAGCTAAAGTTATCGTACGCCACCTGTGGGAGAAACAGAGAGATTGGGATGACCCACAACTCCCTGAGGAGCTGCTGCAGAAGTGGCATGCATGGGAAGCAGAGCTGGAACAGCTGCATAAGATCACACTGCCTAGGTGCTACACTAGTCACAGGCTAGACCAGCCCAGCTGTATGAGAGCTATCCATGTATTCTGTGATGCCTCCGAACAGGCATATGGATCAGTGGCTTATCTCAGGACAGAGAGTCCTGAAGGAGAAGTTGAGGTTGCCTTCCTTGCAGCTCGGTCTCGTGTTGCTCCAAAGAAGCAACAATCTGTACCTCGGTTAGAGTTGTGTGCGGCTCTAACAGGTGCTCAGCTCTATAAGGTCATCAGCACTGAGTTAACTCTCCCCATACACAGCTGCATATTGTGGTCTGACTCAGCCACAGTTTTAACCTGGTTGGGTTCAGACTCCTGCAGATACAAGGTTTTTGTGGGTACTCGTGTGGCGGAAATACAAGAGCTGACGGAAACTTCCACATGGAAGTATGTGCCCTCAAGAGACAACCCAGCAGACGACATCACTCGTGGCCTCACTATACAAGACATCAGCAAAGGCAGTAGATGGACAGATGGACCTGAATTCCTGAAACTAGCTCCAGATTACTGGCCTCATCTACCACCTCCACCCCAGAGTGATCCTGAAGGTGAGCTGAAACGACAAGCTGTTTGTCTAACTGTGTCCAGCTCTAGTGTTCCAGATCCACTCCAGCACCAAACTTGGGACAGCTACTTAGAGGCTGTCGCACATCAGCTTCACGGGGCGGCTGACCCCGACCACCCTCTCACTGCTGATTCCTATGCTGCTGCTGAGATCGAAGCTCTACAACGAGCTCAAAGAGAATCCTTCTTGGAGGAAATAACCCAATTAAAGGCCGGTAAACCTATCACCAAATCCAGTCGTCTTCTTCTACTTGCACCTGAGTTTGATGAGAAAACAGGGCTCATCAGAGTGGGAGGCCGTTTACGCCGGAATCCAGACCTGGCTGTAGATGAAGTTCACCCCATTGTTCTGGACCCCAAACACGCTCTGACCCAACTCATCATACAAGATTATGATGGTAAACTCCAACATCCCGGGCCAGAAAGGGTGTTTGCCGAGATCAGAAGGAGATACTGGGTGCTACGTGGACGTGAAGCAGTACGTCGTCATCAGAGATCCTGTGTTGAATGTAAGAGGTGGAAAGGTCACCCTAACCCACCCCGGATGGCGGACCTCCCTCCAGCCAGACTGCGTCTGTTTAAGCCGGCATTCTATTCTACAGGTGTGGATTGTTTTGGGCCATACACCATCAAGATCCGACTCAGTAATGAGAAAAGGTGGGGAATACTGTTCAAATGTTTAACTACAAGAGCAGTACACCTTGACTTGATTCCCAGTATGGACACAGACGCTTTCTTAATGGCTCTGAGACGCTTCATAGCCAGGCGTGGGAAACCCAAGGAAATCCTCTGTGACCAGGGGACAAACTTCCGGGGAGGAGAACGTGAGCTGCAGGAAGCATTTCAAGTTCTTCATCCTGACCTCAAAGATCATCTAGCTCGCCAGCAAATCAAGTTCATTTTCAATCCTCCTGGTTCCCCACACTTTGGAGGCTGCTGGGAGCGGGAAATTCGCTCTTTTAAAACTGCTCTTCAAGTTGTCATCGGTGCCCAAGTCGTTACTGAAGAGGTGCTGCGCACCGTTCTGATTGAAGTTGAGGGGATACTCAATTCAAAACCCCTAGGTTATACCTCTTCTGAAGTGGCGGATCCTGACCCGGTGACCCCCAACTATCTGCTCATGGGACGGCGGGATGCTTCCCTGCCACAAGTCATCTATGACAGCCCAGAGATTCTTGGGCGGAGAAGATGGAGACACAGCCAGATTCTAGCTGACCATTTCTGGCAGAACTTTCTGAAGTTCTACCTGCCAGGACTCCAAGCCCGCCAGAAGTGGCAGACTGAATCAGCCAATCTACAAGTAGGAGATGTGGTCATGATCGTGGACAAACAGCTCCCGCGAGCCCTCTGGCCTGTGGGTAAAGTCTCTCAAGTTTTTCCTGGACCAGACACCCGGATCAGATCAGCTGAAGTGACTGTAAAGGGACGATCTTATATTCGACCCGTGGCAAGACTTGTCACCCTACCTGCCCTGCCTAAGGACGATTGATTCCCCTTATTACTCAGCCTTTTTTTGTTATTTGTATTCTCAGGTGAATACAGGGGCGGCTGTGAAAAAGGCTGCTTGGTAGTCTCCTATGTTGAGCCCTTTAAGGGGCGGAGCTTAGAGCACCGGTGAGCAGCATGCAGACGAAGAAGGGGAGAAAAAGGGAAAAAAGGAGCTGCAGAGTTTTTACCGTTCGCAGTTGTGTATTCCATCTTGCTGTTTGCAGTTTGTTGTCACCTTCTCCCGATGTGTGTGCGTGAAATGTAAGTAAGTAATGTCGGGAGGGTGGGTGACATTGTTTATTCAAGAGAATATGTCAGTTTACCCTTAATTGATAGCAGCGCCGTAAGAGCTACAAAACGTGGTTTTCTTTCTCGCAGTGTATTTATCTAGAAACGAGATGTTTGTAGTTATTAACATTGCAGTTGTTTAGCATGGGTAATACTAGTTCAGTCATTTGTTGGGAAATATTCGGACACTGATTTTGTATTATTGTCTGTCTTTCAAAAAAAATCATACACACGGTTACAAGTTGAAAATAAACAGCAAGTACAAGTTGAAATTCCTGGAGTGCGACTCTGCGTTTTTTGGAGTTCTGACCGGACTCACCACAGTGATCTGAATTTTCCACCAGCAAACAAATTCCCTAAGTTTTACCGGGGTCTCCCGTTTTTATTTATTTTTTTTATATCTGTGATATATCTTCACCTTTAGGAAGGATTTTCACTCTCAGCATGTACTTGAACTTCTCTCCTTTATTTACTTCAGCACAGCTCACAGTTTTTAACAAATTACGTAGCTTCCTGTGAACTTCTAAATCTGCTTCTTAGTCGCATCTTTTTGGGCTTGATACTGCCTCTAGTGGTCTGGGCGTGATAACACAACGAATATAATTACGTCACCAAACGAGAATACCACAAAGTCTTTATTATTTACTATTAATTTTGCCATTACTGGCAACGAAAAATATAAATGATCTTCTAAAGCACCATATTTTTCCATTTTCTTCAAGATGTAGAGCTAATTAGGTGACATAAACAATACTTTTACACAATATAAATAATATCTATATATCTCCATGAATTATAGGAGAATCAAAAGAAATAAGACATGAAAAACAACATAATCAATTATAATAAAAATACCATTTACAATGTATTTGTCATGTTCCGTTTTTTTCTGTGCGTTTATTTTGAGTTTCCTGTGTGTCTGAGTCTCCGTGTTGTCCTGTCTCCCCTTGATTAGTTCCCAGGTGTGTCTTATTCCCTGATTATCCTCTGTGTATTTAGTGTCACCTGTGTCTCTGTGTCTTTGTCAGATCCTCGTCAAAAAACTAAACAGACACCCTTCTGTCAAAGTTTAATTGGGGAGAGATTTATGACCCTAATCATTAATTGCTTTTAATTTCCGGTGTCAAATTACACCCTCCCATCCCCCACGCCATCTGTTGCGACATCTGTTATTCCCTCACCTTCTGACCTCTATGAGTTTGAATTAACCAATAGAAGCAGAGACAAGGGATTCGGCCTTAAGTGTTTCTGCTATAAGTAATGTCAGAAAAATCAAGCACTCTAGTTGTAACAGTTGTTCAAGAACTTTATAATGAATGGAGCTAAACGAGTTCATACTGCTGTTGACAACAATGGACCTATCTCCTCTGCAACATCTGATACAGATTCGAAGTTACCTAGCCTGGAGACATTCGCTAAGATGATGAAGTTAACTCCGCTAACAAATAAATACTTGCTAGCTGAACAAGAACCTGCTATTGTATGAGATCCCAATAGCAGTAAAACTGGATTTGGGCCCTGTGATGTATAGACCTGCAAGCTCACCTTCATCACCTGACGCATTTGCCTCAGACACTGCGGATAAAAGAGAAATAGCGACAGGTGGAACATCTCTTCTATGTGAGACCCCAATATCCATCTATAACAACTCAAGGCTTGGAACGGATGCCCCCAAGAAATCAACATTTAATTTATGTCGTGTGCAGAGCCCAGTACTTGGATCTCTCCAGGCAGACTGGTCTTTAAAACCTCATGGTCTATGGGGGTCATGGGGTTATGTTTTCCCTTATGAGACCGGAGAGCTTTACCTGTACCAGTTGGACAAGGATGAGGAGCTTTCACTGATAACAAATACCTGCAGCCTCACCTATAATGACTGGGCAGTGCCAAGGCTCGCAACTCCTTGTGCCAATGAAGATATGGAATTGGCCTTAGAGCAAAATACATGAGAAGATGAGTCTGACCCTCGATCTGCTAAGAAAACCAGAAGACGGCGTTTCCAGACTGATACTGAAATTGGAAAGGGAGAAATTCTCTTCAGCGCAGTGTGGGAATCGAAAACTACTGAATCCGGCCGCTGGTTCTTACAGGCAGGCAGATGGAGGGGGGAGAGCAGGAATTCCCCAGATCTCTTTGTGTTGGAGGCTTTCAATGTGGAGTGTGATGTATTCAGAACCATGCTGGCTCTCCCATTTGAGGCCTGGTCTGAGAAAATGACGGAATTCAGGTTATCAATCCCTCCTCCAACTCATGCTGTACCCGATATTGCAGAATGCTACACATCAGTTATGAATGTTTTAATTGATTTGGCTGACGCTGCAAGCTCGTTAGCTGTGCGTAATGATGTCCTGCAGTTAGAATTAGTGGGGGATAATATTTCTCATCGGACGTGGATCACCGGGGCCCCACTCTGGAGCCAGGGCTGGAGGGGGGGCACAACGGTGAGCGTCTGGTGGCCGGTCTTTTACCCATGGAGCCCGAAGAGGAAACATGGGAAACAGATTCTGTTCATAACTTTTATGGACAGAATCTCTGGACCAGCCAAGGTGTTGAGGGGATCCGTTTTGGTGGCCTTAGGATCAAATCTCTGCTTTTTGCGGATGATGTGATCCTTTTGGCTTCATCAGGTCGTGATTTGCAGCTCTCGCTGGAGCGGTTTGCAGCCGAGTGTGAAGCGGCTGGGATGATGATCAGTGCCTCCAAATCCGAGGCCATGGTCTTGAGCCGGAAAAGGGTAGAGTGCCTTCTCCGGGTCAGGGGGGGTGTCCTGCCCCAAGTGGAGGAGTTCAAGTATCTCGGGATCTTGTTCACGAATGGGGGAAGAAGGGAGCGGGAGATCGACAGGCGGATTGGCGCAGCGTCTGCCCTCAAGCGGGCGCTGTACCGGTCCGTCGTGGTGAAGAGAGAGCTGAGCCAAAAAGCGAAGCTCTCGATTTACCAGTCGATCTACGTTCCCACCCTCATCTATGGTCATGAGCTTTGGGTCATGACCGAAAGAACCAGATCACGGATACAAGCGGCCGAAATGGGTTTTCTCCGTAGGATGTCTGGGCTCTCCCTTAGAGAGAGAAGCTCAGTCATCCAGGAGGGACTCAGAGTAGAGCTGCTGCTCCTTCACATCGAGAGGGGCCAGTTGAGGAGCATCTGGTCAGGATGCCTCCTGGACGCCTCCCTGGTGAGGAGTTCATGTCCCACCAGGAGGAGGGGAAACCCAGGACACGCTGGAGGGACGATGTCTCTCTGCTGGCCTGGGAACGCCTTGGGATTCCTGGGAACGCCTTGGAATTCCTGGGAACGCCTTGGGATTCCTGGGAACGCCTTGGGATTCCTGGAGGAGCTGGAAGAAGAGACTGGAGAGGGAAGACTGGACCTCCATACTGAAGCTGTTGACCCCACGACCCGACCAGGATAAGAGGAAGAAGATGGATGGATAGACGGATTTATAGAAAAGTCAAACAAAATAGCATGACAAGAAACACAATAGTAAAAGTTTGTTATAATAAACTGAGCAGAAAAAAGAAATAAAAAAATACAAACTAACTGTGCGGAAAGTAAATTCAAGACAAATTTCAAATCTTAAGTTAAGATATTAACATATTGGTGTAAAGATTGGGCTCTTGTGATGTTATGTTTAAACACTCTTAAATAAAATTATTCCACTTTAAAAATGGAGGTGAATTTTAGAAAGCTGAATTAGTGAATAAAGCCAGAGGATTACATATATCATTATATATAAATATAAATATATCATAATTTAACTCTTCATCCCCTTCATCTGGAGGTTTTCTGTCTCCAGCGAGACATTTTGGGCGAGAGGCGGGGTCACATGGAGAGGTCGTTACTACATCACAGACATTTTAGTTCCATTAGTTTTTTTATTTTTCAAATGTAGCATCATGATTTAAAAAAAAAATGATTTTCATATATGCTGTATGTTTGTCTTTAACTTGATCTTTACTAGCACGTTAGCTCCACTTTATACCAAACTAATTTTTAGCTGCATAAATATAAGTTTAAAAAAATCTAATTACTGTTAAATTGAATATTTGTACATTTTATTAATGTGTATTTTTTGCCAAGATGCATATTTGCATCTTGGAAATATGCAAAGTTTATTGGGCAAACTTTCTCTTGCAAAAAATAAATAAAAAAAAAGAATAAAATCTATTTTCAAAAATGCTGAAATCCTATTTTTCACTGAACATGTGATTACATAGAATTTTCTGTATTCAACAAGATCCATTTTAGATGTGAAGTTACGACACTGGGGTGTTCTGTCCCAATTCTCACATTTTAGCACGCTTGTAAACCTGCACACTCAAACCCTTATGTACACTCGACTGATTCCACACTTCACAGGATGAGCACTGAGCTTTGGGACTGGGCCTGAAAGTTCTCCGGACAACTAATGGTGTTTCATTTTAACGTCTGGAAACATTCAATTCTAGCTGGGAGGATACTAATTTAGTTTTCTATGTTCAAAAGTGGGTAGTACTGATTACATTCACCTTAGCAACGTTTTTGGAAAAAATAAGAATTGTTTTCATGCACTGCACTTTTTTTCTTCTTTGACAAATATTATTTATACTCTTTCTTCTTCATTAGATTTATTTTGCATAAAGAAATGGACTCCAGAGATTGGAGACATTAAATTTCTGCAACATGTGTTTATGAAATGTTTATGAAAATTTGAGTATAATTACTCAGCATTTTATACATGTCATTGTTTATATCCTGTTTATTTTGCACTAATAAACATGGTTATTTTATTTGAAATGTTACATAAAGGTTTGTTTACGTAT
Organism: Gambusia affinis; assembly: GCF_019740435.1. Lineage (NCBI taxonomy): Eukaryota > Metazoa > Chordata > Actinopteri > Cyprinodontiformes > Poeciliidae > Gambusia > Gambusia affinis. Next base: position 24,914,939 of record NC_057885.1, read on the forward strand.
TTATTCCCCCCCCCCCGCCCCCCCCCAAAAAAATAAGCTAATGCCCCCTCCCCCTGATAAACTGTTCTGGAGCCGAGGTTCTGCAAGTGTGTGTGATAATCTGCTGGCCTGCCCTCTAGTGAAGGCAGCTCTATGGCTCCATCTCGTGGTGAAACTGAGGAAGCGAAAGGAGGAAGAAAAATCACCCAAAACCCCGGTTACATATGCGTTTTCAACAAGAAATGTATATGTGTTGTTTTTATTTATTTATTTTTTCTGTGGTTACTGAGTGGTGGTATTGATCTAAATAAACCTAAGAAGAATAGAACAACACCGCCACCTAGTTAACCGAGGAATAAAACCAAGAAGATAGCAAGTGTGAGCAACGCTTTAGAAAGGAATGGGGTAAAGTTACCATCCTTCCATCCATCCATCCATCCATTTTCTATTCACCCTTCTTCCCTAATGGGGTCAGGAGGGTTGCTGGTTCCTCCCCAGCTAACGTTCTGAGCGAGAGGCGGGGTCACGGGGTCCCCCTGGACAGGTCGCCAGTCTGTCACAGGGCAACACAGAGACACACAGGACACACAACCATGCACACACACTCACACCTAGGGAGAATTTAGAGAGACCAATTAACCTGACAGTCATGTTTTTGGACTGTGGGAGGAAGCCGGAGAACCTGGAGAGAACCCACCATGCACAGGGAGAACATGCAAACTCCATGCAGAAAGACCCCGGGCCGGGAATCGAACCCAGGACGAACCCTTGTAAAGTTATCAATTTTATTTAAATCTTATTACAAATAAGTCATCAAAAATAAAAATGGAGGGGCAATGTCACGCAGCAAAGTCAATAGAAAGACTGTGGAAAAGAAGCTGGAAATAGAGTGTTGGCTAAAGGTCTGCTCCTCTCGCCGGGGTTCGATCCTCTACCGCCACCAGCTGACCGATCCTCAGCGGCAACCAGCAGGTAGGGATGGGCCACCTGAAGCCATCAAGGCACCCCCTTTGTATCGAGTAAAAAGGAGGTGCAGCTCCAAAGTGACAACAGTGGCATGGCTTCCTTTAGACCACATATGTCAGAGTCAAGGCCCGCGGGCCACATCCGGCCCGCGAGAAGATTTTCTACGGCCCCTGGGATGATCTTGATTTATTATTAGAACCGGCCCGCAGCAAGCCGGCACCCCGTCTGAAAAAATGCGAGATGCACCCCCCCCCCCCCGTTCGATCCTCACAACGCGCGCACCCCCCCCCCCCCCATCCGCTTACGAAGGTTTGGGCCGGTCCGCTGCACTAGACCAAATGCGTCATTTAAAAAAATCTCAATGAACATTCGATCAGTCCGGCCCTCGGCTTGTAGCTAAATTTTTCATTTGGCCCTCCGTCCATTTGACTTTGACACCCCTGCTTTAGACGGACTCTTTATTAAACGCAGTGAAAACTATAAAAATAAAATACAAAGCTTTAGATACATTTACAGACAGGTGACACGTGCTTTAACAAAAGTTACCTCATGGCCTGCTGCCACTTCGGAGGTCATTTGCAGATTAATTCTTTGTCGTCCACTCTAAATTAAAATATCATTTTACACAAATCTCAAAACGTGAACCAAACAACTTAAATACATTATTCTATGTAGCAGCTCCCCAGCACTTGAATTACTCAGCCAGTCTCGACTGGTGAAGTTAGCATTTTATTTTCTTTGATGAAGGTCCACCATGATCATCACAGTCACCGTGAAAACTAAAACATATACAAATGTTAGAATGTAAAAGGACCTCGCTGAAGCAAACAGAAAAGGGCAGAGATGGACCACTGTCAGTTCATACCTTATTGGAAAGACTTTGTGCTATTCTGATTTAGTAATGTAATTAGATTAGTTGTGTTACCACACAAACGCCACTGGAGACAGTATCAGGCCCGAAAAGATGCGATTAAGGAGCAGATTTAGAAGTACAAGAAAAACTACAGAATTTGTTAAAAACTGTGAGCTGCGCTGAAGTAAATAAAGGAGAGAAGTTCAAGTACATGCTGAGAATAAAAATCTTTCCTAAGGTGAAGATATATCACAGATTTAAAAAGAAAATATAAACGGGAGGCCGCGGATAATATAGTAAATAGCGCCCCCTTCACTTCCGGAGTGCAATGGACCCATTTCCATATAAGGTATGAGATTGACAGCGGTCCGTCCCGCCCCTTCCTGTTTGCTGCTGATTAATGCTGGCATTACTGGAACAGTAATGAATGAATGAATAGATAGATGGATGGATCTATGTGGCGGAAACGGGCATCCAATCAATTTAAATAAAATTCAATAAAAAAAAAAAACACAACCCCGGAAGTATTTCTTTTAGCGCATGCGTAAATGAGCTGAAGGGAGGGCTCCTGCTTCTGGCACAGATCATGCAGTCACAGCCCCACCCTTTTCCGTTTCTGAAAGATCTCTGTCGCAGTGCGCTGTGAGTTTTCGCTTTTCTGAGTTTAATTTATCCTCGTTTCATCGCTCTTCTAACAGGTTGTTCTGTTCTAAGTTAAACTTCAATGTTTTTGGTGTTTCGTTACAATATTTTCCACTTAGGAACGTCTCATGAATCTAATCTAACGGACAGATCGACTCAACCAGGAAATGTCTTCCTCTCTGCCTGCGTCTCTGTTCCTGCTGTCTCTGGTTTTCTGGCAGTTTGTTTCTGCTGCAGGTGAGATTCCGTTACACACAGACAGTTTCATCAAACTACTCAATTCTGATTAATTAACTTTAATCACCTCCATGTTGAGATTGTTTTCATCATATTTCAAAGCTGTTGAAGAGTTTTTATCCTGGTTTAGGTCATTTTATAACTTCACTGAAAACAATTTACTAGTTGGACAGAAAGTTGAGTGATTGATTCAGAAAATTCAGTTTTCAAGCATATTTGGTTTTGTTTTTAAGAACTTCATGCCACTCCCAATATGGTGGCACTCTTGACATGTTTCTACTGCTGGTTGCCAGTAGAATCAGCCTGTGGTCAACATGGAGTTTTGAGTTTTAACTAATAGATTTAGTTGCAACATTTATTTAGATTTAGAGGACATTTAAATGATTTCATGGATCTCTGCTTTAATTTTCAGCCCAGTTATTCAGATTTTTTCTGATTTATTAAGTCAGTCACATCATTTCATTGGTTCCAGTTGTTTTCTGGACCAGATGGTACCAGAACCAGATGTGTCTCTGTGTCTTCAATCTTTGATACATCTATGAATAAAAGACGATGCGAAACCACAAATCATGGAACATGAAAAGGATTATTTAATCTAAAATGTCATGCGCTGACTCTTCAGGGGAAACTGCCTTGTTCTTTTTTGTAGCCTGTTTGACTTTATTGTTGAGTTTCTGGAGTTGGTTCCTGCAGCTCTGGAGGAACAGGTGACTTCCAGCCGCTGAGACATCATGAACCTCACAGACTTGTTTGAATAAATGAACAAAGTCACATTAAAGCTCTAAGGAAATGGTGTTCCTGTTGTCCAGTGGAAAGTGGTCATCCACAGTCTGACCTCCAGGCTGGATCTGTACAAACAGAGCAGAGGCAGAAGGTAGTCGGCCCATTTCCCACAACTGACAAAGATGGATATTATAGTTGATTTCGCTTATTTAAATTTGGTGAATTATTAATAATTATGGTAATTATTTATTATAATTAATAATTCATGCTAATATTAATAATAATAGTCTAATCATTACAGGTGTCTGAGCGTACCGCTGACCGCCTCCTCATTTATGTTAACACCTGAAAACGGTTCAGGTTGATTTGGAAATTCACTTCAGGGACCTTTTGGACCTTTTGGACCTTTTTGGACCCGTCTGGGTGGTTCAGCCCTTTCAGATGGACGTGGTCACACTGAGCATCTTGTTGATGTCCAGTGCAACGTTGAGGCACAAGCTACTTTTCACCCCTCTGGTTGGGGCAGCATGTGGACCAAATACGCCGCCTGTTATCCGTTCTATAGAAGGTCAGGCTGCTGCTTCTTGCTTTCCCGTCCACATATCTCATGATTCAGCCAGGTCCTCCCCATGCAGTCCAAATACCTAAATCGTTTGGATCTGGCAGCTTCTGGTGCACTACGGCTGAAAATGACTTCTCTGCAGCTCGCAATAAAGAAACGGGCAGAGAAACACCAGACGGTGAACTCCTGTTAGTTTTTCAAATGGGTTTTCTTGAAAATCAGCCTAAAAATCCTGCTTTGTTTTCAGTTCTTAAGTGGCTGATTCTTTTCTGTTGGAACAATTATTCTGCTCATTGTTTGGCGTTTTTGATTGGCTGTTGTTAATTAATACATGAATGGTAGATCGCTGGCTGTTTCTGATTGGTTCCTGTTTTTTACAGTTAAAGTTTGAACTGAAATTTCTAACCGTTCTGATTGGCTGAAGTTAAGTGTATCTAATTGAAGATCAATTTCAGCTGCTTTTTCTTAAAAATAATTTTTATTTTCTGAAGGAGCTGTACATAGATTTTATTCTTGTGCCATTTTTGCTTCCTGAGAAACTAATAAATCTTTGTCATTCAGTGATGTGAATCAAGAAACAATTTTTTAATGATAAATTCAGAAACAACATGATATCAACAGTAATAGTAGCTCATCTCAGTTGAAGGGTAAGTACCTGGATAAGTGGAGCTGGAACCATTAGAACCAGTGGAAAAAGGCCAATAAAAATGTTGCAGATTAAATTCAATTGAGAAATTATTTATTCATTTCAAAGGAAAATTAAATCTGTCATATTAACCAGATCATCAATAAGCCTCAGATTCTGCTTGTTTCAGATCTTCTGTTTGTTTGTTCAGTTCCTTTAATAAACAGGTGACATATTAATAACTGGTGACTGGATGAAGCTTTTATGTTTTGATCAAATGTTTTTTCTAAAGATTATTCTGTGAGGAAGGTACAAAATGAATCCTGCAGAGTTTTTGTTTCTTTTAACCATATTTTTTTAATTATTTAAAATTGTCTTCATAAAAACGTGTTTTCTTTTTTTGAATATCTATACTGACTATGACCTTTGACCCTGATGTTTCTGTTGTTGGATGAATCTTCAGATTGATGGATCTGAGCTCGTTGTTCCAGCAGCAGAAACTGAAGAGTCTTCATCACACTGATCACTCTTTGACCTCTGACCTCTCTGCTCTGTGTTGTTTTCTCCTGCAGGTCAGAACAACATCACAGTCAAAGCTGAACCTGGAGATAACGTCATTCTGCCATGTGAATCTCCAGACCAGGATCGGATTTTAGTCGCAGAGTGGAGCAGAACTGATCTGGGGCCAGAATCCGTCCTCCTGTACAGAAATTTTCAGTTTGATCTAGAAAACCAGAATCCATCTTACAGGGACCGGGTTGATCTGCTGATTGGTCAGATACAGAAAGGAGATGCGTCTTTGATTCTGAAGAACACAAAGACTGATGACAACGGAAAGTATGAATGTCACGTTGTTAAATCAGACCGTGAGAGGAAACTGATCAGCTCCATCAGCCTGGTTGTTGCTCCTCGTCGTCCAGGTGAGTGTTTGTCTCTGGATCAGAACCAGCAGCTTCCTGGTTCTGATCCAGATCAGTTGATGATGATCTACAGTCAGATCAGACTAGAGGTTAAAGGTCACATATCTAGACAGTGTTTGATTGATCATGACCTTTAACCTTTATAATTAATGCCAATTGAATTTGATTGATTCTTTTGACCTTAAATACAAACTATGTTCATAAGTTATCAGAAAAATTAAGTTGTAATATTGAATAACTTAAACTGTTTTATTTTCAAGTTTTATAACTGTAAGTGGGCAGTTGATATCTTACATAAACCAAAATTACATACTAATATTTTACTAAAGGAGCCTGTTTGGTCTTGAATGCATCATGGATCTTGTCTAAAATACGACGGTCAGTTCAGACCAGATGTTTTCATTCATCCCAGAGGAAGAATAAAGATGTTCTTGGTGTGATTTGGAGGAAACTGAGAGTAAAGTCCACTTTTTGTTTTACTGTTCTTTGTACTTGAGGTTTAGAAATGATTTATTTACTAAAATACTTGATATTAACCGATGGGGATAAAATGTATATTTATTTAAGTATTTTATGTTTCAGTTTACACAGTTTATTTTGAAGGCCTGGCACCTTAGATAAAGGATGGTTTTAGTTTACAGAATATTTATGTCTGTCTGCTGGTTTGTAATGTTTTTATTGTATCTTATAAACCCATCTGGACTGTGAACCTGTAAAAGGTTGTATGACACAAGAAAAATAAGGTCTGTTTGTCTTAAACTATTTTTACCTGTCAAATTATAATCATATTAACATCGGCCTTTTAATCACATGTTTATGCGATTTAGTTCATATTCACCAAGTTGAACCGTGAATCCAGATTCCATCAAACAAAGCAGATAAATGTATCTACTGTAACTTTATCTGTGTATTGACAAAACCCACTGACTGAGGTCCCAATAACTCATAATAAATTAAACAACTCCACTTACATTAGCAGTTCTGTAGTTTCCTCCTGGTTCTGGTCCAAACCAGCAGCAGCTGGTCTGACCAAAGGAAGGTCCAGCTGGAGGAACCAGAGGAGCTTTGAGGTTTTTAGGAGACATGAATAAATTCTGTGATGAACAGGAAGCTGATGGAGGACAGGAGAGACGTCCTCATGTCTGAGTGGACCAATCAGGAGACAGCAGCAGCATTTAGACCAATCAGGAGACAGCAGCAGCATTTAGACCAATCAGGAGACAGCAGCAGGTCAGGGGTCACCAACAGAGTGCCTGCAGGCATCCAGTCTTCCAAGGGGAGCAAGTTCTAAAAATAACCATTGTCATTAGGGTGTACTGCCAAAAAAAAGATTTTAATTTTTATTGACTCTAGTGGCCTTTATTTGACCGTAAGGGGGTAATGAGAGAAGGGGAAGACATGCGACAAAGGTCGCCAGGCTGGGAATCGAACCTGTGACAGACACGTCAAGGACTAGGGCGTCCATATGTGGGTTGTGCTTAACCCCTGCGCCACCGCAGCACACCCGTACAATATTTTAATTCAATGTTATTACATTGAAGTAATAACATTTGTTTATATTTAGAATAAAAAAAGAAAGTTGTAAAAACATTTAAAATAAATTGCTTTATGCCTAAAACTCTTTTCTATGGTTAAAGTTCAGAACGGGTCAGACGCCTGCAGGATTTTATCGGAGGGCAGCAGCGCCTGCAGGCTGCTCCAACTCTGCCTACCTTAAGATTTTACTTAAAGTAAAAATAAGCAAAAAGTAAAAATGGATGGATGGGTAGATGGAGAGAAAATGATCTTTGGTGTCAAAACATCTTGTACGTAGCAAACATCAGTGTGAGTCTGTGGGGGTCAAAGGGCACGCCAAAGCCTAAATCTTATTGATCAGTTTATTTTGCGTCTTGGTGCTTTTTCTAAGCTAAAAATGAATGAGCAAAGTTTGAACCTCCCGTTGTTCTAAAAGGACGTTTGAATCTCGGCTGAGCTTTTTATGTAAATGCCCTGAAGAAGGAGAGTATTTTAATAAGAGCTGGACATGATGCTTCTGCTGCAACGGTTATTAACGAAGGAGGAAGTCCTGGTGCTCTTCACTATAGCTAGCATGAGCGCTAGACTCCCCCTGCTGGTTGAATCTGACCACTGCTTCAGCCAAATCAGACTCATTGGTTGGTTGAAAGTTGGTTTTCAAACTCGCCACCTTGGTCATGGTGGATCCGTGCTGGGAACCCAAATCTTAGTGCATAATCATTGAATATTTTGTCAGCTACTGTCTTTCCAGATTTTGATGTTGTAGTGTATGCATCATAAGACATCTCCTCTGTGCACTCAGCCATCAAGTTCTCTACATCCAGTGGCATCCGAGACAAGCTATCAGCATCAATGTTTTCTCTGCCTGGATGATATTTAACTGTGAAATTAAAGTCGACAAGTTCTGCAACCCACCTACTCCCTGTGGCATTCAGCTGACATTCAGTTGATAACACATAAGTTAGAGGATTGTTGTCACTGTAAACGGTGAAAAAGGGGGCATAGTACAAATAATCACAAAATTTCTCTGACAGCCCATTTAAGAGCAAGAAATTCTAATTTGCCTGAATGGAGATCATAATTTTAGTGTTTGCGATCCATATGCGATAACACACAACTTTCTGTTTTGTTTTTGATACAGTACAGCTCCAAGACTCTTACTGGATGCGTCTGTATGAAGAACAAATGGGAGAGAAAAATCTGGAAAGGCCAATATGGGTGACTGAGTCAGACAATTTATCAGTTGCTCAATAACTTGTTGGTGACTATCTGTCCATTCAATTGGAGTGTGGGATGGCACTACTTTTGCATTCCTACAGTTTTGTGACTTCCTCCCCTTACAGCATGACTGGTTTGGATCTTTAATTGGCCCCTTGGTTAGGTCATACAGAGGGGCAGCAATGTGGGAGAAATCTTTGATATACTGACGGTAATAACTTAACAGTCCCAAAATTTGCCTCAACTCACCGACTGTTTTTGGTTCTTTGTCTTTTAAAACCTGGACAGCTGCAGTGTCAGAAGGATCTATCTTATTTCCCTCTGCTGATACAATCCTCCCGAGGTAACGGACTTCATTCTTAAACAGCTGCTGGGTTTTAGTTTTATCCCATGTTGTCTGAGTCTTTGCAAAACGGTTCGAACATCATTAACATGATTTTCAAATGTTTTACTAAAAACTAAATATGGTACGCATATTTTGTCACGCAGCCCTTCAAGGCAGTCTTCCATGCAGCGTTGGAAGGCTGCTGGATCACAGGTTGGAAGGCCTGTGACAGCAGGTCCATTTGGGTTTCATGTCACTCAGAACCGGCCGTCTCTCCAGACTCCCAGGACTCATAAAACCTGTTTTCTTTTTAAAATGATGATAGATATTTGTGTAAAAAATAAATTCACCTGTTTTATCAGGAGCAGTTCTCCACAAACGACACAAAGACAAAATGAAATACTGATTTTATTTTTGCTTTTTTTTAATTAAAATGATCACTTTGCCTACCAATCAAGCTGATAATTATTATCCTGTTGGTTTGTGTTTACAATGTTGGTATAGTAATTGTTCTAGCCTTTGGAATAATTATGATACAATTAATAAGTTATTGATAGATTAATGGATTATTTAGTATTTATTGAATGAGTTCATGATGAAGAATGTGGTAGAATGAAAGGGTCTAAACACTTTATTATACTTGTAAAATAAGAAATAATACTCAGACGAGTCTCTTAACTGCAGGCCACGGCGGGTGGAGATTTATTACACTTTTCCACAGATCATGTTACAAATACATCGACTCAAACACGAAGTTCCTAAATTTCCCAAATCTCCCCAAAATCTCAAGGTATTCTAAGTGCAATCAGTTTTTATAGGATCTCAATTCCCTTGGTGTGGTTTGGTAAGATTTGACCAATAATATTGCTGCTGGTGTTTTGCGTATGCTTTTACGTAGGTTTTCTGGCAATCTTTGAACTGACTGTGTATGGGGTTCCTTTTTGGGAATGTTCAAACCTCTTGACCTCACATCTGCTTCATTTCAGGGTTGCCGAATAAGCCAACTCATCACAATTGTTATACTTATCTATCCAAACATCTTGCTTCCTAAGCCATATTTGGTCCAACTTTGTGCTTCGCACGTAAGCAGGGGAAAGAGCGTTCAGGTCAAATTGACCTTTAATGGCGCCAGATTTCCTCAGTAAAAACAACTCCATAAAGGTATTTTCCGCTCTTACATAATCCCCCCTATTCCGCTTTTAAGTGGAATCCTAGTTAGTCTTAGCAGTTGTTTTTTCTTTTGTTTATTGCTATGCTAAGTGTCATGGTTATATGTGATTATAATCCTCAAATATAAATTTTGTGAATGCATATAAAGATTTCTCAGAAGTGGACAAGAATTAAGTGGGTGGTTACATATTGTTTCAAGAGTAAATGAACAAACTTAATAATCCTTATACATTGATTACATAGATGTCCATTGCTTCCATGATTGTTCTTCCATTTGCATAAGGTCGAAAAACCCTGTTGGCCTTTTGTTGATTGTATTCAGGGAAAAAATTACCTTATGGTCCCCGTCCGCCTCGGGCAACCGCCGACAACTGATTGCTTCGGCGCAAATGTAATTCAATCATGGATCCACAGTGGATCAAATTCAGTGATATTCATGGTGATGATCAATACATCAATCATTACATAATCTTGATGATAGTTATGAAGAATTGTCCATAATGCACATGTAATTGAATAACTAATGTAGTGAATCAACACAATCGAAGTCTTCGTAGGAATAACATCGTGGCTTAATACTTGTGCTCATCCACGCACTCTCTTTTGCATTCTCTTTCTCATTCAAATTCACACTCTCTTTCATACTGTCTTACATGTTCATGCATACTCACATTCACACGTGTTCCTAGTGTGTTAACTATGTGTAGGCCACCTGTGTTGTATTGTATATAATTGTATATAAATTGTGTAACCATGTGTAGTGGTACATGTGAACTGTGTCTTTTCCATGCGTCCATTTTATTCCACTCCAGGTTCTGTCTTAGTTCCTTGAACTTCTTGACCATTGAACAAACCATAAGTGCTTTTAGGTCTGGCATCGAAATGTCCTTGAGCTTAGCAGTCCTTTGATTCGGTCATGAGTTCATCGGTCCAGGCAGCCTTGTGCATTAGTCCGTGTGGTGTCCACTGTCCTTGGTCATCCATCTGTACACGGTCCCCAAGATCCATTTCCTCATAATAGGGATCACACAACACACAAGTAGAAAAATAACAATTAGTACTACTACTATAGTTATTCCTGTTTTTGCTGCTAAGGCTCCCCATTCACCTAAAATTTCCTCCAGACTTTTCCATGGCCAATTGTTCTTTCCTGCATTTTCTTTAAATTCCACTTTCAGTTTATTCAGTTTAGCCATTACTGTTCTAAATGCTCCTTTTGGTGAGGTGTGCATAGGTATATAAGTGCAGCATTCATTGGCAAACATATGACAAACTCCTCCCATTTTGGCCAAGATCCAATCTAATGCTTGTCTGTTTTGTCTTGTCATTCTGCTTGTTTCATGAAGTTGATCTCCTAAGATCATAAATCCTTCAACGGTGAAGTTTATCAATCGCTGTTGGTTATAATAAACATAATTGACGCATTCAACATTTTTGTTAATTGTAATCCAAGGTAAGATAGATTCAAATCCTGCTAGGACTTCATGTCGTGCTTTGAATTCATGTGGAATTCCTCTTGGTTGACCTATCAGGTCCAAATATACTCCTTCATTTAATCCATAATCCCCCAGGCTTCTTCGAAGCCTTGTTTTATTGTGAGTTATTCCTACTATGTCTGTTACTCCTTCATACACTTAGGTTACTGGTACTTTCATTCGAACGAGAGCGCAAAGGCCTACCCATTTTAGGGGCAATGTGTTGCTTAATGTGTCATCACCACACATCCAGTAGCTGTCTGCCACCGGATATGTCTGATCACCTAGAAAATATAGTGGGGGAATGGCCCTAGTCACATTTTCACAGTCTTCTTCTACAAATTCTGGATTTTGATACCATATTGGTTTTGTAACAAACAGCGGTGTTATGTTGGCATGTTTAAACCAAGATAAAATCCAAGTAACATTACATTGAACTGTTGTATTACCTACATATATTCCTCCATCATTTTCAAATCCTCCACTTGCAAAACATTCATACTCTGCATCATAATCTACCTCATAATCCATTGGAGGATTGGTTTGTGTAGTGGTCATATTGAATTCTGCGCAAACAGTTTCGTATCTCCAACCTGCCCATTTATCTAAATAAAGATGTGAGTTACGTGAACCGTATAACAATCTGCAATTCATGCCACACATTGGAACTGAAAAGAATGAAACCATATCCGGTGCTCGAATAAATTTACCTTCTCTGCAGCTTTGTTGTTGTCTAATTGCACACTCTTTAGATGTGTATCTTTCTGGAATAACAATTGATGCTGCTCCGGGAACAGCAGTACAGACAATGCAGTCATTTTGTGTTAATTCTCTTGCAGTATACCAGGACCAGGTATACCATGCATTCTGAGTTGCCCTTTGCCAAAGTGGATCTCCTCTTGGTCGTAAGGAGGTCCATTTAATGTCACGTAGTGTATGCATGGCTCTTGGAGCTACTCTGTTTTCCCGTCTTTGGTTATAGAATTCATCTAGACCTCCATGATATTCATGACAACCATCCTTTTCAGAACATCCATATTTATTTGAAAATGACATATTAACTACTTGGTTTTGTGATGGGGTTGTTTGGATAAGTGCCAAATCTTCATTACTATTGAGCAATTCATATGATTCAATTACTTTGCTAACTTTTGTTTGTGTGGTGGTTTGTTTTAGTGTTATAGGTGTCACAATTTGGTCACGTCTGGTAATCACGTTTTTATTCAAAACTCTTGGTGTTGTAAGATCTTTTGAGGGCGTTGTCATTTTTATTAAGGTTGTTGATTTAGTGGCTAAATTTCGAGTTGGGGTGGTTTTTGAAGGTACTGTGGAGGGCAAGACTTTTGTTGTTGAGGTAATTTTAACTTTTGCTGCTGCTGCTAATTGAGGTGCAGGTGTGACAATTTTGAATGTCTCCTTTACTGGTTGATTTCCTTCATCATCTTTGATCTTTTCATTAGGTTTTTTGGTTATATGAGCTTTACTCGTAATAGTTTTAGTCGTTTTGACAGTTGTGAATGGCATAACCGTTGTCATTGGTAATGTGATGGGTTTGATAGTGTACTCATTGAGTGTTAAGCAGTTACTGGTTTCCGTGTTTACTTTCGGTAAGCTCCAAATTACTCTAATCTCTTCCAGTTCATTATTGGCAGCTGCTCCAATTTTTATTTCATATGATTTATCCACTCGAAAAGCTAAAACATCTGCTTCAATTGTCCAACCACAAGTTGTTTTTATAAGTCTTAAGTTACATTTTGTGTCTTTCTGATCCTTCGTTAGTACATTATATTCTGAGTTCATAATTCCTCTACACATCTCGCGACGATTGCTTTCAAACACTATTCTTGAGACAATTATTTGTCTTCCTAGCATGCTGCTACCGACTTCATCAGTTGACATATATATTTTAACTCTGTCAGTCATCATTTCAACCATACTCGTTATCTTTGTATCTTTTACTCGTTCTAAATCACCTTTACCTGTTACCGAAATATCGAGGTTTGTCATTGCCATGTAATGTTTAAATTCATAGTCTTTGTTCCATTGTCTTCCCATTTTTGCTTCAATGTCAAATCCGTCATCTCTAATGTACATAATGATTAAACATTGATCTGTGATATATGCGTCGTTCTGTGTCCTAATTGTTTTGTGACACAGTTTTCGGTTAGTATAGCTTACATAGGCCTCATACTCTGTTTCTGAATTTGTTTGAGTTGCAGTCTCTGTTAAACTTGCTGTCCATTTCCAGTCTAGGTGCACATGTCTAGTTTTACGAGTTAACTTTTTAGAAAAGTCTGAGTTAAAATTTGCTGGAAAGAACACTGGCATGTACTTGTCTGGAATTCTATAAGTTGTGTGATACTTATCTTTTTCATTGGAGATGGATCTTTCCTTGTGGGTGGTCATCTCTAAGTCATCGTTTGTCCCCCCTGGTGGCTGTCTTTGAGTCCATGCTCTGTCACTTGGGATCGTCGTGGTCTGTTTGTCCTGTGGTGTCGGATGCAGATTGTGTGAGTTCGTCTCTGCTGTCGCTGCCGTTGCATGGCTCATCACTTCTGTCAACATCCACAGTTGGACAGTTATCAGTATCAGTCTCATTGCCGCGAGGCTTCTGCTCATCTTTCTTGTCAAACTCAAATTTAACTCTGTCTTTATTCTGAACTTTAGTGCAATGAGTCAAATGATGCCAAGTGGTACTTCCTTCTACTTGGACAGCTGTTGGGGTTGCTCTTTTGACTTCATAAGGTCCTTCCCATCGGGCCTCATGCCATCTGCGTCTGTACACCTTGATGTACACCAAATCGCCTGGTTTCACCGGTGGCTCCAACACTGCCAACTCTGGACTTCTGGATTTTTCCTGCAAATAGATAGCTCTATGGATAGCAGTTAGTTGTTCAACATAATCTTTCAATTCAGTTTGCAACTGCTCAAGCGGAGGTCCCTTGAAAGGTGACCTCCATTGCGGCACAGGCATTGGTCTGCCTGTCAGCATTTCATGCGGGGTTAAATGCGTGCTTTTGTGCATTTGCATGCGGTAGCTCATTAGTGCTAGTGGCAAAGCATCTACCCAGTTTAGTTTAGTTGTTGCACAAATCTTTCGAAGTTTTGCTTTCAGCGTGGCATTGATGCGTTCCACCATTCCCTGGCTCTGGGGATGGTAAACTGAGCCAAGACGCTGTTTGATTTGTAGCCCTTGCAAAATGCCTTTAACGACTTTCTGTACAAAAGCTGAGCCATTGTCTGAACTGATTTCAGACGCAATTCCAAATCTTGGAATCACTTCTCTTGTCAAAGATTTGATAACTGTGTCTGCTCCTAAGGTTTTTGATGGTACTGCTTCGACCCATCGACTGAAACGGTCAATTATCACTAGCATGTACCTTTTACCTTGAACTGGTTTGAGCATGTCTACGTAGTCTATCACCAGGTGTTTGAAGGGTCCTTCCGGGACTGGAATGTGTCCAATGCATGGTTTTATGCCTTTCCGAGCATTGTTTTCTGCACATATTTCACATTGGCTTAGAATTTCATCCACCATGTCTTGCATGTATGGAGACCAAAAACCTTGTTTTCTCAGTTTTTCCAAGACTTTTCCTCGGGCACAGTGGTCTAAGCCGTGGGCTTCTGAGACCAATAATGTCAGTAATGCTACTGGTGCCATCAGTAGGCCTTCATGTGACCTCCATAACCCATTTTCACTCATTGTAGCACCTCTGCGTACCCAAAGATCATGTTCACTACTACTTGCTTGTTGCTGCATTAAAATGACATCTTCTGGTGTAACGGCTGGTTCTAAGGTTACTACAGGTGCCAAGATGGCCATTTGGCTCTTGGTCGCCATTTTCGCCGCTTCATCAGCCATGTTGTTGCCTCTCACGACAATGTCATTACCTTTTCGGTGTGCTTGACACTTGATCACTGCCAGCTTCGAAGGAAGCAGGCAGTTTTAACCTTTGAGCAGAACACAGCTTCAATTCCTTCAAAAGCTTTGTGGGCAATCACTTCATTTAATAAGTTGAAACATACACATTTCAGAATTTACTGTATATACAGAGGCATGCCGATTAAATACTTACACAGCAGTCACATACAACATACATTCCCAATTATTCAGCCATTCATCTCAGCAACATTCATCCTTTATATTTTTGCTTCCTATCTTTAATTATCGTTATACTCTTCTTCTTCTTCCTCCCCGGGGAATATATACTTTGACTATTATAATTATTTATAAAATGTAAATATATAAAATTGTAGTTGCCTACAGATTTAACTAGCCAGTGTCCAATTTTATGTGTGCACACAATTGATTATGTTAGGACTTCAATCATCTCAGCCAAGGCACAAAATAACTCCAACCTCCTTTCAGAGATCTCAGACAATCTTTGAACTGACTGTGGATGGGGTTCCTTTTTGGGAATGTTCAAACCTCTTGACCTCACATCTGCTTCATTTCAGGGTTGCCGAATAAGCCAACTCATCACAATTGTTATACTTATCTATCCAAACATCTTGCTTCCTAATCCATTCTTGGTCCAACTTTGTGCTTCGCACGTAAGCAGGGGAAAGAGCGTTCAGGTCAAATTGACCTTTAATGGCGCCAGATTTCCTCAGTAAAAACAACTCCATAAAGGTATTTTCCGCTCTTACAAGAACTGAATCCTCTGGTTATACAAACAC